>NW_017719660.1:0-1210 GCF_001865875.1 Lupinus angustifolius
TCCACTTCCACAAGTGCAATATATGCATCTTATGTCATGATCATCCACCTTACCCCAATATCCTCCCAATAACCTAGTCGGAAATAAATCCAGAGTACAGGTCTCATACCAAGCCACTTTGTACGCACCAAAAAGCATTTCATAAGCCAATTGATCAATAAGTTCCATAGGAACATTCCATAACAGGACGGTGTCATAACAAACGTTTTATGGGCATCCCTATCATTGATCCATATTGCAAAGAGAGATTGTCAGAGATCGTCTAGTTTGGCCTATGAGAACTGTCCGATCCAACAGGATATCCTCTCCCAGGAATACAAGGGACTCACCTCACCTAGACTCTCCCTCAAGGCTGTTGATGAATCACCGTCCAACAACGCCGTCCCTCTCAACATCACGGTGCTTCACGGTGCTCTAAGTCATACCGTCAATTTCCTCTCCACTACTCCATTATTAACCATATGCATATGAACACTAACCGTAGTTAGATGATTAACTCTTTTAATCATTATTTACCATGCTCGGCCCACCTTAAGTCATCTCCCTCGGGAATGCTTCTTGTGGGTCCCGATCTTACGTTAACATGTAATATAAAGGAAATACATCTCACCACTATGACCATCGCTGAATACCGTGGAAGGTCCCAGACCAAACCACTTACGGTCAGACGATCTCGCTCCGTGGTATCACATATCCTTTTCTAGGCATCGCCCTAAATCATACATCCGTCTCGGAATACTTTCTTTAAAATTAATTTTCGAGTTTGACTATTTAATTCCAACACCTTGAATACTTTACTTTTTAATTCAATTACGGTGTTATACCAAAGTAGTTTATATCACATACTCATACTAGGGTTATTACATACTCAACCAATCAATCCAAATAGTCAAACACAATTACTGTCTCTCGCCCAAGCGAGGACCCTTCGCTCAAGCGAAAATTCAATCAACAATACCATTTTAAAACTGGGCATCTCTCGCCCAAGGGAGAATTGTTTCTCGCCCAAGGGAGAATTGTTTCTCGCCCAAGGGAGAATTGTTTCTTGCCCAAGCGACAGACTTCTCTCGCCCAAGCGAGACCCGATCGCCCAAGCGAGAAAGACCTGGACAGGATTCCAATTTTGCCATTTTCGGCTAATCAAACGTATTTTCACATGGTTTTTCAAACACCTGCACCCAGAAATGTTCCCAACAACATTCATATACCA
>NW_017719661.1:0-8350 GCF_001865875.1 Lupinus angustifolius
AACAACATAATAAAGGCTCATAACTTTCTATGAAGTATGAGAAGAAGAAACATAAAAGACTACCTTAGTTTGTATAGGAAATTTTGTGTAAAAATGAGAGAATGGGGTGGGGTATTTACAGGAGACTCTCACCCTCATCAAATCATAAAATTTAATGCAAGGTAAGTAGATTTAGACTAGCATAGGTGATGTGTCTAATAGTGGTGGAGTGAGAGGATTTGTTGAGTGATTTTGGGGTAGTATATCAAGCCATTAATGAGTGAAATCTATGAGATTTAGTAGGTAGACTTTGTGAAGTGACTCATGCGACACAACGACTTTGGCGAAACACGCGCTATTAAAACCATGCTCGATTAGCCAAAAATGATCGCCCGATTTTACTTTACGGTTGGAACTTTGAATTTCGGCATTCCGAGTGAAAATATTTTAGAAAATAGTTATGGACCAACTCAGGGTCTATCTTGACTCGAAATGTGATTACAAAGCCAACGGCGCAATCAGAATTCGATTCCGAGTTACGGAACTCAAAAAACCATTTTTTGAGCCGTACCGGGTGAGATTCGGCCCCGAAGCGGTCCGAAACTGACTGTCTCCGAAAATCATAAAAATTTACCACCAATTGGAAATATAATTACAAGACTAAAGCTCAACTAGAGTTTCGTCTAATTTTTTACCGAAAATTCCCAGAAATTCATTTTCTAAAATATAAATAATAAAAACATATATTTTCAAGGTAGTAAAATTCGCGGTGTTGCATGGTGCTTACTGATGAACAACTACAAAATTTAACCTTATTGGAGATTGAAAAAGTACTTGAAGGAAATCGAAGAAGTTTGAAAGAGTATCCTTCAATGCCATACCCAAATGGGTATATAACAAGTCAATTAGGCAACAAACTAATATATGATGAGCTTAATTATGATACATATGAATTAAAGAACAATTTCACTAGTCTTTTCAACTCTCTCACAGGTACTTACATGAGGTTAAGAGTTTATGTATTTAACTTTATTCTCATTTAATCTATTTCGAATAAAAAGATGAATGTTTACATATTATGTAGAATAACAATGTAAGATATTTCAAACTATAATGCAAGTCGTTAACCATCAACATGGTCACATGTTTTCCTATATGGTTATGGAGGAACTAGAAAAATACATATGTGGCGAACTTTAACATATGCATTGAGATCTCAAAATCATATTGTACTAACAGTTGCTTCAAGTAGTATAGCTTCTTTATTATTACTTGGGGGGTAAGACAACACACTCTAAATTCAAAATATTTGTACCAACTTTTGACAACTCTGTTTGCAACATTTATCAGGGGTCTGAACTTGCAGAGTTATTGAAACAAACGAAGTTAATTATATGGGATGAAGTTCCAATGACACATAAGTTTTGCTTTGAGGCACTTGATAAAAGTCTTGGTGACATAATGGAACATCAAATGGGTCAATTTTGTTTGGAGGAAAGGTTGTAGTATTTGGAGGTGATTTTAGACAAATCTTACCAGTGATTCCAAGAGGGTGTCGTTCAGATATTGTACATGCTACAATTAATGCATCTTATCTTTGACATCAATGTATAATTCTAACACTTACAAAGAACATGCGTCTACAAAATCATGATAATGCATCAGATATCAGAGAATTCTCTGAATGGATACTAAAAATGGGAACTGGAAAATTATCTGAGCCTAACGATGGTTGTGCTGAAATTGATATACCGGAAGAACTTCGGATTTTAGATTACGATAACCCAATTGATGTCGTTGTCTCTAGAAAATATCCAAACTTACAAGATCATTACAAGGATGAAGAATTTCTTCAATTTAAAGCAATATTTGCATCAATAATTAAGATTGTTGATCAAATCAATGACTATGTCTTGAGTAAAACTCCAGGTAAATTATATTCAATTGTCTTTAAATATTCATTATGTTAAATGTGTTACATTTATTATACTTATATTTATAAACATTGTAATGTATAATTGTAGGAGATGAAAAAGAGTATCTGAGTTCAGATGAAGTTGATATATCTGATGTTAATGAAAGTGAAGCATTCAACATATTAACTCCTGAATTTTTAAATTCCCTTTCAACATATGGCCTTCCAAATCATAAGATCAAGCTGAAAGTGGGTACTATGTTTATGCTATTGAGGAATTTAGATCAGTCTGAAGGATTATGTAAAGGTACAAGATTAGTGATTACTAAGATGGCTAATCATGTACTTGAGGCAAAAATTATGTCTGGAAAAAACATTGGAAACATCATTTATATTCCTCGGTTATCAATGTCACTGTCCCAAGCTCTGGGCCTTTCTCGCTTATCAGAAGGCAGTTCCCTATAATTGTTTCATATGCAATGACAATCAATAAATCACAAGGTCAATCATTAGAAAGTGTGGGGTTGTATTTATCCAGACCAGTATTCAGTCATGGTCAATTGTATGTAGTTGTTTCAAGCGTTCAAAACAAAAAAGGAATAAAGATAATGATACATGACAATGATGGTAAACCAATAAAGACAACAACAAATGTGGTTTATAAATAAGTTTTCCAAAATATTTAACAGGTATACTACAACTTATTTTACATTATGTTTCAAATATTTCTTTCTAACTGGTATTTTTTTTAATAACAAATTCAATATCATCTCATTCTTGAACAACTCTACATGAAGGATCAAATGCATACAAACCAAACATTATAAGGTAATCTTTAATGACATTGTTACTATCACATTAGCATGTTGTTTTTAATTAAATTCATCCAATACACATTACTACCCATGCAAATGCACGGGTCTCCTACTAATATATAATGAAAAGGAAGGTAAGAAATGGACCTCACACAAATGAGCACATGATATGGATTACATACCACGAATTGGTATGAATTGAGAGACACAAACACATATGAAAACTAGATTGGCGGCATAATAAACAAAGCCAAGGAAGAAGTCTATAGACTAGTGTGAGGCTAGACATTGATGATTCTACAAGTCTTTGTTGATCGAGAAATTTGTCGATAAAATATTAAATTGGGTGTTGCAAACAAGTATAAAAATGTAGGCGAATCCATAAGGACTTGCTAGATATTAGCCTTTCAACCAAGAATTGTTATTCTAAGTTGTTTTCAAAAGGGTTTTGTTGGTTATTTGATTATACTACTATTACTACTTGATTAACTCATTTGGGCAAAAGGTGTTAGGATTGAACTTTCTATTCACTATCAATACACATTTGATTTGGTAACACCAATTCATCTAGCTAAGACTTTTTCATACAAAGGACCTCAAAAGTACTAAAGACTAATGTCTTAGTTAATTTACTAGCCCACGAAATAAACTATATGTCTAGTAACTTTATACATAAGATGAAGATTTATGACTCCCAAAACATACCTCCATGTCTAGTAACTATGCTTGTTAAATTGAGTTTTAATACAATACCTCAAAGGTACTAATTGTCAATATCTTAGTCATATTAGTAGCTTATTAATAGAATTTTATGATTAGTAACTATAATAACAAGATGAAGATATATGAACTGTTAACACACCTATATGTCTAATAACCATGATAACAAGTTTGAGAGTTATTTAGTTGTTGAATGAGCTCTATGTTTAGTAACCAAAACAATAACATTCATAAAGTGACAAATTGATACAAATCTATGTCTAACAATTATATCAATAAGATGAGTTGACAAAGTTAGAATTACAATGAAGATTTCTCCATAATTTTCATTCACAAATCATACAAAAATGTGATCAATCTTAAAGTAAGCATTATACACATAAACAACTCATAAGAATCAAAACATACAAAATTAATATGAATTTAAATTAATATGTATATATCAAGTTCATATTATACCCAATCCCAACAACAAGGAAATTAGCAACTCATATACATGGTAACTAAGCATAAGTGAAAATAGAGAAAATACAACTCATGAGTGAGAAGTTACCACTTCAATGAACATGGATTAGCTCCTCTAGCACTTACTTATTGTTTCGACACGTCTAATAAAGCTTAACTAGCCTAAGAGCTAAAACATTTTTTGAGTTACAAGTGTATTGCCCGAATGTGTGTCCTACAAATCTATTTTGATCTCCTTTTAAAGAGTATATAATCAACAACATGCGCTCAACGCAACCAATTTTGTTGAGCACACCATTTCGTCTAGCCAGACTCGACATTTTAGCTAGCCAAGCTACGCTTCGCGTAGGTACTCCTTGTGATGGGCGCAGAGAGTTACACTGAGCGATCGTGGGCAAAAAGTTTTGTAAAATTTCGTCGTGATTTTCGCTAGGTAGTAGAACTGTGCTAGGTACGGGTCTGCAGCTGCTATTTTTGCTGAGCATGGAAATGGCGCTGAGCATGGCCTTCAGAGTTTGCACAAACAATTAAAAGGTGATATTTGATAATTTAAGATATATTAATCTTTTTAGGAGCAATTAACCAACAAATTGGATTAAGTTAAGAGTTAAAGTGCCATAAAATTGATGGTTAATTTATGATATTCTGGCACACTCTTATTCTCTCTAATATCCTCTCAATCTATGGGTAAGGAACTAATCTCTTTTGGAGTGCGTGTCTGCCCCTCTCAAAGTATCGCTCACAGGAATCGAACTCTTGACTCGACGAGTCTATTTATAGTTGAAAATATGTGCTTTGAGCTAAAGAATATTTTGTAGATATGCTATATTTTTTAAATGATAATAGGATTTGATATATTTTAAAGATAATGATAGCTAGATTTTTTATATTTTAAAGATGATGATAGATTTATATATTTTAAAATATTGATAGAATACATTTATGTTTCTTACTCTAATATGTAAATTATGCCGAACAAAATAAGGTACTTAGAATACCATAATAATAGATATTCAGATACCTTAATAAAATTATATTATATCATTTGTATAATTCTTTTAAATTTAGACCATACTATTTATATTTTTATTTATTTATTGCATCATAAATAGAAAAATGAAATTGCCATACAAAAATGTTTCCATGCGGTGTTTATGAGCATTCATTGTTACAAAAAAGGTTAGAGTTAATATACTTTTGTTGAACTGTATCAAACTAGGTGATTCGATTGTTGATCGGACTTGAAAAACAGTTATGATTTATAGTCTTAATCGAATGAGGGGTTGAACCGCTTTGAACTAAGAATATTTTGGTCTGACCGCGTTAAACATAGTTAAACCAGAATAACTCAGGAAGTGAACGAGAAGATTTACTTAAAATTAAAAATATGAATGACTACTAATGTTTTGTTTTACTCCGATGCAAAAAGATAGAGAAATCTTACTTCAATATGATTATACATAATCAATAATTATATAAAACTTTACATTTATATATAATTATATATTTATAGATAAAATTTATATATAGTCACTCGGAAACTTCTTATGATTCAATGTTTTCCTTGAGTTTGATAATATTGAGATAATGAGTAAGAGAATGGAATGTACAAATGTAACTGAATTTATGAAATTTCTGTATAAAGGATATATACATGTATCATTACTGGAATTTGTTTGCATCAAAATAGAGAAAATAGTTTATACACTAATGACTTAAGAGTCTTTAATATATCAATTAATTAATTAATTATTTATTATTATTATTATTATTATTAGTAATAATAATGTGTCAAGTATTATTGACATTAAATAAACAAATAATATTACAATGATTGTATAAAAAACTTTAAAATATTGAGATTATTAATTATTAATTTAATATTATAGAGTTGATGTAACGGTAAGCGCAATAAGATATGCTTATATCAAATTGTTATTTGGTATTGTAGCTATAATTTCAACAAACCTAACTTTATCATCATAACTTCGTAGCCTAATGACATTACTATTCCACTTTGGAAATTGTTCCACCCATCCTCAAGGGCACTGGATTACTTGATGGGAAATGCACTTGGCTACTACTTCTCTCAAATTCACATAAATTAAAGAATTTAATATCTATATACTATCAATGTAAAGATTTATACATAGTCATTATATTATTCATAATTTATTTGTGTTATCTTTTAAATAGTCAATAATAATTAAATATGGATGATAAATGATATAATAATAATATATAGAAATCATACACTATTAATACATATATTTTTTATGTAGAAAATGGCTATTAGATAAATTGTTGGGTCATAATAGTCTAAGTCTATTGGAGTTCTCCAATCGGGGAACTAAATGATGATGATGATAAATGATTAAAGATATTGACACATGACGAATGGTTGTGATAATTTTACTCAATTAATAAACCTATATAATAATTTGTCATAGATTTATGAACATTAGAGTCAAATGTGCAAACTTGAAAGTAAGATGAAATTTAGGTTGAAAAGTGCATCTTTTTTGTTGTTGTCGAATGTAATATCTTAGTCTTGACATGTGAGTGGTAACGACTCAATTGAATAAATGATTATAAGTTCATGATGTCATTGGTTTGAGTCACGAAGACTGTCTTAAGAGAGAGTAAAATAAGACATGAGTATTTAAGCTTTAGGTGACACGCTCAGTAAATTCATGGACTCGTGAGTAGTCATGATTTTAGGACCTAGAGGTAGGGTGTGCAACACATGTTAAAAATTAAAATAAAATAAATATAATAAATTATAAGAGGATGAAAATATTGATGTCAAAATTACAAAATTTGAATATATTTGATCAAATAAAATACATTTTCATAATTAATCTCTATGTAATTTCACATTTTGAAATTGGTGAATGGTCAATTCGTTGTCAATATTGTTGAACACTTCTTGTTAAATACAAGTCATCGAACAGTCATTCGTCCATGCATCTTCCATTCGATTATACAACTTATTTTTCACAGTTGAAAAACTCTTTCTACAGTTGTATTTCTAACTTCAAAAGAAGATAAACTAATAGGTAAATAACTTGTCTTTCACTTTCAACCAACTTATCTTAAAAATTATTGATTCATTTCAAATAATCAAATTCAACATTGTTATACATATCAATGATGTAAGTCTTAAGTTGATTATGAAACATCATCAAATCATTTGAACAAAAAATCATGTGAGTAAAACATTGTAAATTCAACGAGTTTTGTCATATCAAAACTAAAGAATAAGTCACATAGACTCAAACAAGACATACAAAGAAGCATATGAATATTTGATTTTGAGATTGGATTATGAAGTTATTTATGTTGCATATCCATAATATTATAAAATAATTCAACATAATAATGGTTATTTTTTTTCCATGAAACATGTCATGTCACTACAAGAAAATAAATTTTGGGTTTGTAGAGTTATAAATAATAGTATAATATTTATGCGTTGTTTGAATATTTATATACAATCACTACATAATCCATCATTCATTTAGATTACTGTTTTTTTGAAAAGCGAATGATACTTAAATTGGATAGTAAATAATGCAGTCACACTATATAAAACTCACACGTTCTCAGTATATATATTATTTTCTCTATAAATAATATATATATTTTTTTTCAAAAAAATATGGGTATACATTTGCTCAGCCACAAACCTACGTACCATTTTTCCTACCTGAGGATTGCATATCAATATTGGGGTATTACACCAAACAACATATATCTCTTCTATTATCTATATAACAAAAAACCTCATTATTGACACATGTCACCATCTCCTTAACTTAAGCTCTTTGTCATGTCATCATTGACACATGTCAGCATTTCCTTAACTTTTCCCCATCCAAAATGCCCACGTATTCTTATAATGAACTCTCACATACTATATCTTTCTTCTACTATCTTAATATAAATATATGTGAGAGTAGATTGTCCAAAGAATAGTCTATTTTCATCAAATTAATCTTTCATCTCTCTACTCTTATTTCATTTCAATTTACTTCTTAGTTTTCTTCTCTATTTTTATTTCAATTTACTTCTTATTCTTCTCTTCTTTTGAAACTTACAAATTACTTCTCCTACATTTTTTTCATTTTTATTAGACAGGTCTAATATTTTCCATCATCAACGAGGTATGATTTTCATCAAATTAATCTTTCATTTCTCTACTCTTATTTCATTTCAATTTACTTCTTAATTTTCTTTTCTATTCTTGTTTCAATTTACTTCTTAATCTTCTCTTCTTTTGAAACTCACAAACTAGTTCTCCTACATTTTTTATTTTGATTAGACAGATCTAATCTCTTCCATCAATAAACGAGGTATAATATGAAATTGATAAGTCATTTTGTCATTTTTTGTTATGACTTTCTTCTATATTATTTGAAAGTTTCAAATTGTATAATTTTCATATTATGTATAT
>NW_017719662.1:0-857 GCF_001865875.1 Lupinus angustifolius
ATTAGTCATATAATGAGTTATGATATTACAATTAATAAGGAAATATGTTGATATTCTAACTCCCTTAAAAAATAACTAACAATGAATTTATTTCAAAATAATAATTTTAATATACTAATTATTAAAAAAAAAGCTCCTTATTGACACATGTCACCATCTCCTTAACTTAAGTTCATTGCCATGTCATTATGGATATAAGCAATGCTCATTATGGATATAAATTCAATCTTATTAAAACATTCTCAATTACTATCATCTTATTATTTTTAAATTTTAAAAAGCGTTCTCAATTAATATTATTTAATCATTTTTTAATACTTAAATAAGATGAGTCCATTGTTACTATTAATATAATGAGTGATGGTATTACAGTTATTAAGGAAAAATATATTGATATTGTACTTCGCTTAAAAAATAATAGATAGGAAATTTGGTTCAAAATGTAAATTTAGTTCAAAATAATCCTTTGTAATACTAATTATTTAAATAGATCTTAAAACGTTTTCAATTAATATTATTTAATTATTTTTAAAACTCGAATAGTAGGAATTCAATCTTATTAAAACATTCTCAATTAATATCATCTAATCATTTTGTAATTTTAAAATGCTAATTAGGTTATGTCGTAATTATACATTTAGATAGTAGATCTTAAAATGTTCTCAATTAATATCATTTAATCATTATTTAAAACTTAAATCAGAGGAATCTATTGTTACTATTAATAGAATGAATTATGATATTAATATTAATAAGAAAATTTTTTCATAGAATGAATCTATTGTTACTATTAATAGAATAAGTTATGATATTAAAATTAAATAATTAAATAATTAAATGATATTCTATTTCGCTTA
>NW_017719663.1:0-9846 GCF_001865875.1 Lupinus angustifolius
AATTGCACATTTAGATAGTAGATCTTAAAACGTTCTCAATTATTATCATTTAATCATTTTTTAAACATAAGTAGGAGAAATAAATTGTTACTATTAATATAATGAGTTATAATATTAATATTAATAAGTAAGTTTGTGGATATTATTTTAAAATAATCATTTTTAATACTAATTATTTAAAAAGATCTTTAAACATTTTCAATTAATATTATTTAATTATTTTTAAAACTGAAATAGTAGGAATTCAATCTTATCAAAACATTCTCGATAAATATCATCTAATCATTTTTTAAATTTTAAAACATTAAATAGGATATGTAATAATTGCACGTTTAAATAATAGACAATGAATTTATTTCAAAATAACCATTTTAATAATAATTATTTAAATACATTTTAAAACGTTCTCAAATAAGATTTTTAATTATTTTTATAACTTAAATAGTAGGAATTCAATCTTATTAAAACATTCTCACTAAATATCATCTAATCATTTTTTAAATTTTAAAATGTTACATGGAATAAGTAGGAATTACGCATTTTAATGGTAGATGTTAAAACTTTCTCAATTAATAGCATTTAATCATTTTTAAAACTTAAATAGTAGGAATCCATTATTGTTATTAATAGAATGAGCTATGATATTACAATTAATAAATAATTTTTTTGGTATTCTATTTCACTTAAATAATAATAGTTTAATAATAATTATTTAAATAGATCTTAAAATTTTCTCAATTAATATTAATTAATTATTTTTAAAACATAAATAGTAGGAATTCACTCTTATTAAAATATTCTCAATTAATATCATCTATCTTTTTTAAATTTTAAAATGCTAAATATAATGCATTTAATTGGTTGATCTTAAAACATTCTCAAATAATATTTTTTTTAAACTTAAGTAGTAGGAATTCATTGTTATTAGTAATAGAATGAGATATGATATCATAATTAATAATGAATTCTATTGATATTCTACATTGCTGTTTGAAAAATGATAAACAATAAATTTATTTCAAAAGAATTATTTGTAATATTGATAATTATTTAAATATATCTTAAAATGTTCTCGATTAATATTATTTAATTATTTTTATAACTTAAATAGTAGGAATTCAATCATATTACTAATAAACGAGCTATAATGTTACAATTTATGAAGAAATATGTTGATATTATGTCTGACTTAAAAATAAAATTACTGAATAGAGCTAAAAATAATAATATTATATCCATTATATGATTATTTTTTATTATTATTGCAACTATGTATATTAATACTTTTTTATATTTTTATTTATGAATTTGTTCATATCACAAAGAAAAGAGAGAATTGCCTAAATGAGTAATATTTTTCAGAAATAATTTTATTGTGATAATAAAAGAGTTACATTTGTCCAAAATTTATTTATGGCTGAAAAATAATATATTTGATTTTATTTGATTTGATTAGGATAATGAATGGATTTATTTTCGATTACTTAATTTCATGTCATACTCATTATGGATATAAATTTGAGACAATGCTTATCATGTATATATTTTTTGATAATGAATTGTGTTTAATTTCTTTCAAAGCATGTTGAAAAGTTCACTAAAATATAACATAATAGAGATTGACACTGTTCTTTAAACTTATATATTTTTATTTTCTCATTTGGGTGTGTTTCAAAATATTATCTTTTATTTTGTCTGAGAAATATAATTAATATCGTTCATTGAAGTTCAGTACTTTTATTGATAAAAATGTAATCATTTTATAAAATTGGACTTGCATCAGTAATATGGGTGAAACATGTTATCTTAATAATGCGAATGTACGGGTAACATGTGTGTTTTAACTATATAAATGTGTGATTAATATATGTATTCTTAGCAATGTGAATGTACGGGTAACATATGTGTTTGAACCATTAAAATGTATGAGTCACATGTTTGTTCTTAACAATATGAATGCACAGATAACATGTATGTTCTTAATCATATGAATGCACATGTAATATATACATTCTTAACCATGCGGCAAAAATTACGGCCCGTGCAAATGCACGGGTAACTTGCTAGTTATGTAGGAAAATCATATTTAAGTAGTAAAAATGGCACAACATAGTAAGTTGGTTCTCATCCAAAGTTTTTCTCCATACACAAATTCAACACGAGTTTTATTTAAAGAGGAACGAGTAAGTTATATGTGCATTCGTACCCTTATTTATCCTATTTACAAAAGATTAGACTAAGCTCAATAAAGTGATGAGTGTGAAATTATGCTACACTTGTATTGCATTTAACTTGTATTTTAGGAAATAATTAGGATTTTATGATTGTTTTTAGCTTTTATTTCTTTTAGTTCGGGTTGAGTGAGTGTTTTTTGCTATGTTGTGTTGTTTGGATGGATTGAAACCAAAAAGAGTAGATATTGGATACAAGAAGATGAAATTCAGTGTTGATGCTATGCAAAGACCAATTGAAGGGCCTAAATAAGTCATGGATGTTATATTTTATTCCTATTTTTTAGATTTGTTTTGTTGGGCTTAGCCCAATATTTTGTAATTATGATAAATGAGAGTTTTCCATCAAGGATTGAACACACTTTACATTACACTTCTCTAATTTAGAATTTGATATTCTCTTCTCCATTATGAATGAGTAAATTCCCTTTGTTTTAGGATTGGGGCTATTCCCTTTTACATTCTATAAACACTTGTTTTTACTTCTATTTCATTCAGTGTTGTGATTTGAATAATTAAACTGAGTTTTATTCGTGTGAGTTGTCTGACCAACAAATTATACATTTTAGATACATTGGGGAAGGATTGAGAGGTGAACCCAATTATCTGATCATTCAGTTATTCAAAGTAGAATCCTAATTAATAACAATAGTCTTAGGATTCTCGGGGGTTTCTGGAATTCACCTTGGGTTGCTACAAAGCGATTCAATAGAAAAATCGAAGTAAATGATTCAATTGATAATCGTACCACGAGAGTAAGTGTGACTTCAATAGAGTACACATGTCAGAGCTCGAGAGAATATGACACATATCAAAGAGTAATTCACCCTCACAACTTAAAGTTCATGAAAAGGAGCAAAACAAGGGTTTGTGAGTATATATGTGTTAACCCTTATCCTAGGAATTCTTCCTAAATTAGATTTCAATCTTTTCTTTTAATATTTTCATAATTATTCTTGTCAATTGTTCAATTATTCTAAATTCACTTTTAATTCCTATTTCAGTTAATATAAATTAATTGTTAAAATTAAAGGAACTTTTCAGTCCTTGTAGGATCGATATTTTATTACTTGATGACTTAGTCGTGCACTTGCGATTTTCCCAATCACAAAAAAAATCTAAAAATAAAAAAATAGGAACAAAAATCTGCCATCCACGACCATGGGTGTGGAACACAGCCTCACCGTGGATCGTGGCCTCCAAAGGATGGTTTTTAGCATCTAGATGACCCACGACCATGGGTGGTGGATACGACGTGGATACACGACCCATGGTTGGTGGAATGACCTGAGCTCAAAATCGGTGATGTACGACCGTGGATGGTGGAACATGGTCATAGGCCCAAGCATGGCCTGGGTGTGTGCGACGCCTTCATCTCAAGCTGCTTCTCTTCGATCTAGACTCGAAGGTGACTTCTTTTAGTCCTTCAATTGGTCAACACATTACCTCAACACCGACTTCCATCTATTACACCCAATCTCTACTTTTTTTTGGCTTCAATCCTTCCAACCTGCACAACATAGCAAAAAACTTCCACTCAACCTGAACAAATAGAATAAATGCTAAGAACTATCCTAAAGTCCTAATTATGTGCTAGAATGCTAGTTAAATGTAATACAAATGTAGCATAATTTCACACTCATCATATACCCAACCACATATATCCTTTTATGTAGGCAAATCATGTTCAAGTAGTAAACATCGCACAACATAGTAAGTTGGTTCTCACATAGTTAAGAACACACATGTTACTTGTGTATTCACATGGTGAAGAATAGACATGTTACGTGTGCATTCGTATGGTTAAGAATACACATATTACCTATGCATTTGCATGGTTAAGAAAATACATGTTACCCGTACATTTACATGGCTAAGAACATACATGTTACCTATGTATTGGCATGGTTACGAAAACATATGTTATATGTGCATTCACATGGTTAAGAATGCACATGTTACCCTCGCATTCACATGGTTAATAACACAGATGTTACACGTGCATTCGCATGACTAAGAACATGGTTAAGAACGAACACGTTACTTGTGCATTCTCATGGTTAATAATGAACATGTTACATGTACATTCAAATGGCATAGAACGTGTTGGAACTTGGTTGTGAATGTGAAATCTAAAAAAAAACCCAAGTCCCACATAGAAAAGTTTTGAAAGAAAACTACTCCCAAGTCTCCACATTGGAGAGATGAGGAACTTGAAAAAAATCTCAAGTTATAAATAGAAGTCTCCTCCCTTCATATTTTCTTGCACCAAGTTGAAGGCGTTTCCTCTCAACTTTTCTTTCTCCCCTCTAATACTCCACCGACGCATTTCCGACAACTTTCTCCCCCTTTCTTTCTGTGGCACTTAAGAATTGGCACAGGCAGACAACGTGAGATTTCAAGAACTAACACTAGTAATCAATATTGTGGGTAAAGAATTGACACAAATAGCCATACTCTGGGAATTCGAGAACTGACACTGGTAGTCAGTATTGTGGGTGTATTCGAGAGTGATTCTTATAGTGCAGTAAGATATCGTATAATAGAGAATTGAGTTGTTTTATCCTGGGGACGGTGTGGTTGATAGTCTGCTTGCACAATTTTAGTTGTGTGAGACTTGGTAGTCTGCTTTTACCACGACTTAATGGTCTCGAATGAGTTTAATGTGAATGGAAGTAACAAATGCATTTATTATAAATCAGAAAATGACATTTACACTATCATATGTGTCTATGTAGACAACCTACTCATATTTGGTTCCAACATTCATGTTGTGAATAATGTGAAATCATTGTTGAGTAACAACTTTGATATGAAAGACCTTGGAGAGGCAAGTGTAATCCTTGGTATAAAAATTATTAGGTCAAAAGAAGGAATTTCCTTGGATCAATCTCACTATGTGTACAAGATCCTAAAGAAATATAAATACTTCGATTTATTTTCAAAATCAAGGAAGCTTTAATTATTTAGGATTAAAATTGTTAAAATATTTTAAAGATAACAATGGAAATGTGTGAACAATATTAATAAATTAAAATTTAAATAAAAACATCATAATTAAATGTTTAGTTTTTTAAAAATAAAACATACATTAATTATTTAGGATTAAACTAAAACAATATTTTAATACTTAGTCGTGCTTGGACTTTTTATTGGTGATGATTCTTTGTATGTAAAATAATTACCATATATAGCTAAACTAAGATTTAAATTTAATTGTCCAGCAGCTTAGATGAATCACAAAGTAAAAGAGATATAAAAATATATACATAATTAGTATTATGTTATTTCTTGCCCTAGTTTAGGTAGGATAATATACAATAAATTCTCTAGTCTTTACAAATTTGAGGGGAAATTATCAAAATAAAAGTGTCACAGACTATTTAATTTTCTCTTCTTCTTCGGTAACATACATCGCTTTTGATGTCATTTTCAAGAGTTATATTACATACTGATATCAAGACAATAAATATGCTCTTTGTGAAAAGAGTGATTACTTTGAACAGAAAATAATATAAACAAAATAAGAGATACAACTCGAGATAAATAAAGTTTTAAACATGAACATTGTATTAAACTAAAACGTGTAAAGCTCTAGTATCTATCCATAGTTGTAACTTGTATAAGTTTGTTTGGATCAACTTTTCCAAGTCTTTCAATATCAAGAGGTCTCCCCACCTTTTCAGTACAATGATGACCATGTGGATAATACCTAACAACTTTATACAACTCTTTGAACTTAAAATTCTGATGAATTTTTTTTAAATATTAAGCACAATAGATGCAAAGCAAATGTAAGTCAATCGAACACTTAAAAATGTATCCCATTCCTTACATATTAATCTGCAGAAGCAGAAGCCAAATAGATGTCCCAGATCTATCAGCATTTACCTCCATAAGGATATAAGCACCAAACTCCTTCCTCCATTGTAGCATATTTGGCCACATATGCTTTGCTTTTTCAATATCAAATTTCCTTGCTTTCAAAAATCTATAAAATGATAAAATAGAGAAAATATAGGATTAAGATCCACCAAAAAATATTAAAGATTCATAAAGATCCTCACCTTCGAGACAAGGTTAGACTCTTACTTTATCCCTACTACCAAACTTAATATCATCCCTCATTTCACCATGAAACACCCAACTTATCAATCAAGCAAATACAATATTGTAAGTGAATATACACAAACACATATATAAATGGAGATCAAGAACATATCATAGGTTTTAAGGGTTTTATCATCCTTGAAGATGTGATCCTTGTAAATCAGATATTGTTGATCAAAATCATATGTCAAACTTGTTTGTCGAAGAAGTTCAAATTTGACAAACATGTTTTGAAGAAAAAAAAATAGATGCCTATTTCAAAAAAAAAAGCTATAGAGTAGGTACATTTTCATTTGATATAATGAGTACATTAAGGAGAACATCCATTGCCGCCATAGTCGTTAGAGATATCTCACTCCTCCAGTTATCCAACCATAAGAACATATGTACAAAATAAACAACAAAAAAATAATAATATATACTTTAAAGTTTCGATTATAACTAATGAATGATGAGTTAAACATCTTGAGAAATTAAGTAACCTTTTCCCTCAAGATTCTATTTTGAAAATTGATAGAGGAAGAGAAGACGAAGTGAAGTGTTATAATGATGAAAATTTCAAAATGGGTTTGAAGGAGTGATAATTTTTGTGCGATTAGACATGCTTACACTTATATTTTTTGACAGAAATTCAACCCCCTTAAACTATTTGTTCCAGCCGAACTAAGGGTGACGTAAAGAGAGGGTAAGTGAAATGAAGGGTTTGGAAAAGAAGGGCTGGGAAATGTAGTAGAGATGAAGGGGAGAAGACATAAATAGAGAGAAGATAGATAAAATGTGAGAGAATTATTGAAGTATAATTCAGCTTTGTGATGTAATTAGTTAAGTTTCCTAATATAGCTAGTTAGTTGGCAAGTTAGTTAGGATGAATAGCTATAAATAGTAAGCTTTGTGTATTGTATTTGTAAGAAGAATTCTATTGATCTATTAATACAATCTTGAGGCATATTCATTGAATCATTATTCTCTCCTTCTCTTCTCAAATCACTCTTCAAACTTCTCATCTCTTCACTCTCATTACTTTGCTTTTTCTATTCTTTCTTTCTTGTTGCTGAAGCATATGCACTTGGTGTGCATACTGCTTTGTTAAAGAACAAAAGCTAACAGTGGTATCAAGAGCTCATTGGTGAAGGTTGATTCTGTGTGAATCAAAGAAGGGACTTGTGTGTGTGTGCACTCGAAAGAAAGGAAGGGACAGAAGCAAAAAGAAGGAGTTGGAAGATGGCAAACATCAGCGGTTTCTCCATGACACTTCCTATTTTAGATAGCAAGAACTATGATAGATGGAGGAATCATATGAAGGCTATATTCGGATTCCAAGAAGTGCTTGAGATAGTGCAAAAAGGCTATCAAGAGATTGGAGATGGTGCAACTGAAGCTCAAAGAGCAATGTACAATGAAGCAAAGAAGAAGGATTGCAAGGCTCTATTCCTGATTTACCAAGGTGTTGATGCAGCAAATTATGAGAAGATAAATGGAGCTGAAACTGCAAAACAAGCTTGGGAGATTTTGGAGAAGAGTTATGAAGGAGCTGACAAAATCAAGAATGTGAAATTGCAGAATCTTCGAAGGGAATATGAAGTCTTGCAAATGGAAGAAACTGATTCAATTGCTGACTACATGACCAAGATTCTAACACTTACAAACCAGATGAGGTCATGTGGCAAAGCAATGAAGGAGAAGTCAATAGTTGAAAAGGTGTTAAGGACCCTCACTTGCAAGTATGATCATATAGTAGTTGCAATTGAGGAGTACAAGAATCTTGAAGAATTAAAAATTGAGGAGTTGCATGCCTCACTGCAGGCTCATGAATTGAGGCTAAAAGGAATGAGTTCAAGTAGAGGCAGTAATCAAGCTTTGATGTCAAGACATACCAAGAAAAATTCTGAGAAATGGAACCAGAAAACTAAAGACAAAGGTCAAAATATTAGATGGAGAGCCAATGAATCAGAATCATCAAGAAAATTTGATCACAAAGGTGCAAGAAATGATGATCTTGAGCAAGGAAAGCATTCTCATAGAAATTCTGATGGCAGAAAGAAATTAGATAAGAAAAAGCTACAATGTTACAATTGTAGGAATTATGGCCACTTTGCATCAGAGTGTAAATCTAACAAGTGGAAAAGTTCAAGAGAAGAAGAGGCAAGACTTGCAAAAGAAGAAAGCACAAACAGTTCTGATGAAGAACATTGCTTGTTGATGGCTACTACTGTGACTGAGCAAGGAAGGGGAGATAACAATGAATTCTGGTATCTTGACACTGGGTGCTCAAACCACATGACTGGAAGGAGAGAATGGTTTGCACAACTTGATGAATCAGTGAAGAGCAAGGTGAAATTTGCAGACCATAGTGCTATTTCTGCAGAAGGAGTAGGAAGAATCTTGATTCAAAAGTTGGATGGAAAATGTGCATCAATATCAAATGTTCTCTATGTACCAAAGATGAAGAACAACCTGTTGAGTCTTGGTCAGCTCTTGGAGAAGGGATACAAGGTGATCATGCAAGATGGTGAACTGATCTTGTATGACAAAATAAACCAGAAGGTCTTGAAAGCACTTCTCTCATCAAACAAAACATTCAAGATCAAGATTCAAGTGGATGAGCAAACAAGTCTCAATGCAGAGATAGATCAAGAAACTTGGTTGTGGCATTTGAGGTATGGACATTTAAATTTCAAAAGTTTAGAGTTGCTAAGCAAAGGTGAAATTGTTGCAGGGTTACCCTCTATTAAAATTCCAGAAACCTTGTGTGATGATTGCTTAGCTAGCAAGTTAACAAGAAGCACATTTGAGTCAATAATTCCTACAAGAACAAAGAATCCTCTTGAGCTGGTGTATAGTGATGTGTGTGGCCCATTTGAAGTGGACTCAATTGGTGGAAATAGATACTTCCTAACCTTTATTGATGACTTTACAAGAAAGGTTTGGATTTATCTACTAAAGAAGAAGAGTGAAGTGTTTGAAAACTTCAGAAAATACAAGGCTCAAGTTGAGAAGAAAAGTGGTTTCAAACTCAAGCAACTCAGATCAGATGGTGGAGGTGAGTACAAGTCCTCTGAGTTTGATGATTTCTGCAGCAAGGAAGGAATAGTTCATGAAGTTATAGCTCCATACACACCTCAACACAATGGTGCTGCAGAAAGAGAAAACAAAACTATAATGAATATGACAAGAATCATGTTGAGAACCAAGAACTTGCCAAAGAAGTTCTGGGGAGAAGCTGCATCAACTGCAGCATATATCATCAATAGATGTCCAACAAAAAGACTAGGCAAGAAGACACCAGAGGAGGCTTGGTCAGGTATCAAACCAAGCATAAAACACGTAAGGATATTTGGCTCAATTTGCTATGCTCATGTACCTGACATTAAGAGGAGTAAGCTTGATGATAGAGGAGAAAAGCTCATCTTCTTAGGCTATCACACCACTGGAGCATATAGGGTATTCAACCCTATAACTCAGAACTTCATGATATGCAAAAATCTGAGGTTTGATGAAAAACAAA
>NW_017719664.1:0-294 GCF_001865875.1 Lupinus angustifolius
AAACTTCCAAGTGGCAAGAATGCAATAGTTGTGAAGTGGGTATTCAAGACCAAACTGAATCCAGATGGTCAGATATCTAAGTACAAGGCTAGACTGGTTGCCAAGGGATTTCTTCAGAAGCAAGGATTTGACTATGATGATGTTTTTGCACCAGTTGCTAGAATTGAAACAATAAGGTTGGTAATTGGTTTAGCAAGCTTCAATGGATGGGAAATACATCAAATGGATGTCAAATCTGCATTCCTAAATGGACCTCTAGACAAAGAGGTATTTGTGACACAACCACCAGGTTTT
>NW_017719665.1:0-506 GCF_001865875.1 Lupinus angustifolius
CACATGAATGTTGTTAAGAGGATACTCGGATACTTAAAAGGAACACTAGGCTATGGCATTATGTATCCTGCAAATAGCAACAGAAACAGCAATGAATCTAGTCTAATTGCATACTCTGATGCAGATTGGTGTGGGGACAAGACAGATAGGAAGAGCACAACAGGGTATTTGTTTCTCTTCAACAATGCCCCTGTAAGTTGGTGCTCCAAAAAGCAAGATGTTGTAGCACTCTCAACCTGTGAATCAGAATATATTGCAGCTTGTATGTGCACGTGTCAATCAGCCTGGTTGACAAGCTTGATGGAGGAACTAAGAGTGAAACCAGATGGAGTGTTGTGTAACGCCCCGAAAAATACTTCTCAAAAACATTGCGGAAAAATGGGTAATTTTTTTTTTTTGAATAAAGAGATTGTACAAAATTGTTTCCTTTTACAACCTTCCTTTTTCCGGGACATCACTTTAAGTAACTCAAATGCGGAAAATCAACTTATCGTTATCGAATGATA
>NW_017719666.1:5000-13849 GCF_001865875.1 Lupinus angustifolius
TTACAACACCTTTTTAATCGCCACTTATCCTACATAACCCACTCATCATACCCAATATTTTTTAAGTCTCTAGATCAGAATATTGCATCCCAAGCACATTCATGATAATTCAAAAATCTTCCACACAACACAAAGCATGTATTTACAAGTATAGTGTATTCTACTTTGACTCCCACAACAGATATGCATTTATGTTTTTTGGTCATTTTAAAGGAATTCATCTTGTTGGATAAGAAAACAAAGAAGAAGTATATTTGATTGATGATTGTATATTGATTGATTGATTGAATTGTACAAGGGAGAGCCTAAGGAATATATAACCTGAGATTGCTTGTAAAACAAGCAATCTAACAAACTAACAAACTCTTAACTAAACCAACATATTTAACATGTGCTGATAAAAAAGAAGCCACGATCAGGGGAGGCTCTACTACTAAAACCAATCAAAAG
This sequence comes from Lupinus angustifolius, assembly GCF_001865875.1. NCBI lineage: Eukaryota > Viridiplantae > Streptophyta > Magnoliopsida > Fabales > Fabaceae > Lupinus > Lupinus angustifolius. The sequence goes on from NW_017719666.1 coordinate 5,451, forward strand.
GAAATTAGTCAAATAGAACAAATCTAATGCACAAAGGCACCAAGTGAGCTAGTTGATGCACTGATGCACCAAGGTGCGCTAGTCTGTTGTGTGCCATCCTTGGTGTAAGCCTGCTAGTGTGTGCAAGAGCCAAGTCTCATGCCAAGTCTACTTCATCCAAGCTGATCCATCCAAGCTAAGGATCCTTCATTTATGTTGATCCATGTTGATTCAATCCAAGCTTTGTCATTGTGAACCTATTACAATAAAATGGTGCATCATACGTAATAAGGAATGTGCATAACATATAACAACAAAGCATCATATATAATGTATTCAATGTCTTCCCTCAAGCTGGAGAGAAAATATTTTTCATCCCAAGCTTGCTTAACAGATAACAAATATTCATTCAATTTTTCATTCATTCATTACATTCAAAAATAAAAATCTTCATTGATTGACTTATGCGTTAATTTACTCATTCATTCATTTATGCATTCAAGAATAAAAAATTCATTGATTGACTTATGCATTTATTCATTACATTCAAAAAATAAAAATCTTCATTTATTGACTTATGCATTCATACATTTATGCATTCAAGAATAAATATCTTCATTGATTGACTTACAAATTCATTCATTACATTAAAAAAATCTTCATTGATTGGCTTATACATTCATTTAATTAATCATTCCTTACATTCAAAAATAAAAATCTTCATTGATTGACTTATGAATTCGTTCATTGCATTCAAAAATAAAAATCTTCATTGATTGACTTATGCATTCATTCATGTATTCAAAAAGGAAAACATTCATTCACTGACTTACGAATTTATTCGTGCATTCAAAAAGAAAACTCTTCATTCATTGACTTACACATTCACTAAAAAAGAAAACACATCATTCATACATAAAATAACTTATTCATCAAACATACAAACATATATTATTCATACAATATTCTACTTATTTATTCATGCATACATGCATTTAAAAAATATCATACATTCTTCTACTTATTTATATATCCATTCACTCATACAAACATTTATTATCTCATTTGTTCATTCAATTACTCATTCATACATTCAAAATGAAAAAAAATTAAAAATAGATCATTTAATCATCATTGACTTGTACCTTCATACATTCATTAAATAGGAAAAATACATTAATACATTACTCCTACATACATTCATTTTTGCATTCAAAAAGAAAACTCACATATTCATTTCGTTATCCATTCATTACGCATTAGAAAAGAAAAATGTGTTGATTCATTCAATTATGCATTCACTCATGTATTCAAAAAGAAAAATAATAATTCATTGATGTATGCATTAATTCATGCATTAAAATTTTATTATGCATTCATGTATACATGCACCTTAAAAAGATAGTAAACACATCATTCATACATACACCATTTAATCATGGATTCATCAAAAATGAAAATGAAAATAAATCATTTAACTATTATATTTCACGCATTACTATATCATATATTCTAATAGACTATAACATTTCATCAACTATTGTTAATATCCTCATTCATTATCATAAAGAAAATCATACATCTTCTCTTATATCATAGTCTCCATGTATTCAAAGTCATATACATCATAAATTGCATTTTCTAAGAGTCTCGTGCACTAAAAAGAATCACAGACATTTCTTAGTTGCATCCCATGTATTTTCATCCAAATTTGCATTATAACGTCATTCATACATCCCAACATAAATTAAAGGCATAGTCATACACATTTCTTGCATTTCATGCATCATTTTGAGTTATAGGTTACAATTCATTCAAAGTAACATGATAAAAATAATAATAAAGAAAGATTTTCAATCCATGCATATTGTGCATCACAAAAAATCATTTTTTCTATATGCATTTAATGATCTCATTACTAAAGGAACTCATCAATTGAAAATTGACTTTAAGTATATTATTGTTGGACTCTACTAAAAGCAATTGTGATTGAAGATGAAGAAATCTAATAAATATGGAGAATTCCCAATTTGTGATTGAGACCACATGAGCTACACTTGTCACGCAAGATAGTACATTGTCTCCAACCCCAGCTAAATTGGAGTCCAATTTGAAAACTTCTTCTCACTTGAAGACCTTAGTCAAAGCCAACCACTCCTATGCTCACATATGTTTCCCTTTTCATGAACAACGGTCTATTTTCAAATGTATATATTTTTAACGAGTTTATATTAGTGTATTGATCATGTAAATTTTATCATATCATACCTCACCCTACCAATCATATTAACCCCACTAACTATATTTTTCCCGAAAAAAATACATAAAAAATAAACTCAAAGAAAATTAATCTATGCATTAATATGAGATATTTGACTCAAAAAATAAAATGGAGAATGATGCAAATATAAAACCCAAAATGATGTACATTTTCAGGCAACTTTTTCTAATGACATAAGGCTATTTTGTAATTCCCAAACACTAAGAAGATATTCATAGTCCACTCATTTGAGCCTAGACATTATAAAAGAAGATTTTTCGGATAACCCTCAATATATCAACAACCTGGGAGGGTAGTTTTGTAACCGTTTTTTACATTCAATTATTAAAGAAAATACATTCTTTCACAATCTTCTTGTGACCAAAGGATAAAAGAATACAAAGAGCATTCCTAGCTAAAAAAACAAAAATTATACAAAAAATCTCGATGAGAATTCTCAATAAATATCTCAGGCAAAAATTAGGGCCAATAAAATTGTAGTATCAATACCACAAAATGAACCCTTCATAAAACATATTTGCTTGAATCACATGTCATCCTTATCACAACCTGAAAAATTCTCCTAATTGTTGAATGTCATGTTAGAAAACTTTTGGAAATAGGATAAAGAAGAAATGTGAAAGGTGAGTATGAGAAACACATGTTATGAGCCTTCTACCATTTTCTTGAAAACCATTAGTCAAACCACGATACAAGCTGAAAAAGACCTTATGAAAGACTTATTTACCTAAGATGTGCATCATGACAGAAAAACGTTTACACTACCAATCTCATAAACTTTTGATAAAAATATATCATTTTTAATGTATAAGATCAAAATTCATTTTTGTCACTATTATCATAACCTCTCTACCACTCACAACCTAAATGCAAATTAAATTCTATCATCGTCAACACAATATCAGACCAAATACAAATTTAAATATCATCGTTGTCACATCACCACTCATAGCCCAAATGTTTTTACCAAGTTTGCATGCTAATTGTTTTAGTATTCTTTTTTAAAGAGTTGTACATGAAATAAAGAGCAATAAAGCAAGGAAAAGTATAAGACTCTTAAACTTGAGAACATTTTGAGATGATTAGTGGTTTAAGGCTTTTTAGTCCATGCCTACCAGAGCAAATTGAACATAGTCATGGCTCTCACAATCTCACATTATGGCAGTTTTTGAGTTGATCGCATGGCTTGGTGGAAAATTATAAGAAGCCCAAAATTGGGGCAGTTTTTTGGGGTTAATGTCATTTACTATTAGAAGGTTACAATAAGCCCAAAACTATAGCATTTTTTTTGTTTGATCTCATTTTACTAGTGGAAAGATATACGATATCACAAAACTAGGGTAATGAGGAAGATGACTATCATGGCTCTATATGTTGATTCAGTCACAAGAAGCCAAAACCCTTCAATCAAACAAGGAAAAATCTTAAATTATCACCTTGAAGAATAAGTCTGAGCAATAACCCTTATGAGTCATCAGTTTCTTATCAAATAAGACCATCAAATTTGAGAGTGTTCACAAAAAAACTAAAACAAAAGAGCACAAAATAATAATAGTAAAGAGCAAAAAATGTTAGATTGAGAACCCAGATGGGCAACCTAGGAAAGGAAGAGTGGTTCTAAGTTGAAAAAATTGCAAAGGCGCTTAGGATCATAATAAAATTAGAGAATTCCTGACAAATACCTAAATAAGATATTCTTGGCAAAAATTAGGAGAAATGAAATGAACACCCTCAAGGTGAAATGTTTAATATTACTCATCCTCAATCACCCAAATTGGGGAAGCTTTATGAGCAATAATCACCTAGATGAAGAAAAGAGTTCAAAATAGGCACATTCAGGCAATTTTGTTGTTGCAAAAAGATCAACACATTCGAAAGAATTCATCAAGCAGCCTACACTGGGACAATATGGTTGGGGTTAATCATTGTCCTCAAGATTATAATGGGGCAATTTTATAGGTCACCTTTGAAGAAATGTATCTTCAAGTAAATTGGGGAAGATTTTGATGGATGGAAAGTTATAGTACTTATCAACAGCAGACAACAAGGGTGGCTTCAATCGAGTCTGCAAAAGTTGATTAGTTCTATCCAGAAAAATATAAAAATAAATCATGAGTCTTACATTAGAACATGTGTACATGAGTCATATCCATTATTTCATTATATTCAAACAAATATATAATACCCATATCATACATGACATACATGCATTGAAATATATCAATATTTAAGTCAATGCATATTCACATTAATCATAATAGCACCAATAGAAGTTTTATACATCACATACTCTCAAAACATATACGCATATTATCTAATCTTAGCATCACTACCAAGACTTTTTTAGACAACCAAATCCTTTTGATAAACATTGTCAGACTTAGATATTATGACATTGTTGGCCTTAGATGCCAAAGCGTTCAACTTTCTTAAACATTATCAAACTTAGATACCAAAATGTTATGTTGTTGTTGGACTTAGACATCAGAGTGTCCTTTCATAAATATTGTCGGACCTAGACGCCGAAATGTTATGATGTTGTTAGACTTAGATGCCAATAGTGTTAATCTTTCATAGACGTTGTCGGAATTAGACACCGAAAGGTTTGACGTTGCTTGAGTTAGACACGAGAGTGTTCTACTTTCATAAATATTGTCGGACTTAGACGCCAAAATGTTATGATGTTGTTGGGCTTAGACACCAGAGCATTCTTCTTTCATATACATTGTCAGACTTAAATGCCAAAATGTTTGACATTGTTGGACTAAGACGTCGGAATGTCCTTTCAGTAAACATTGTCGAACTCAGACACCGAAATGTTTGGCGTTGCTGAACTAAGACGCTAGAACGTCCTTTGAGTAAACATTGTCGCACTCAGACGCCAAAATCATATGATGTTGCTGGACTTAGACGCTGGAGTGTTCTTCCTTTCATAAGCATTATGGGACACGAATGTCGAAATGTATGACGTTGTTGGACTTAGACGCCAAAGTGTCCTTTCATAAGCATCGTCGGGCTCAAACGCCGACATGTTATGACTTCCACCATAGCAAGTGCAGGAACTGCCTCAATAAATCTCTGGTTCATTATGGCAACCGCGGGAACTGCCTCAACAAATCCATGGTTCATCATGACAAACACGAGAACTGACTCAATAAATAAATTAGTCATCATAACAAGCACAAGAACTACCTCAACAAATTCTTGGTTCATCATGGCAAGTGCAAAATCTGGCTCAGTAAATCTCTGGTTCATCATGGCAAGTATGAGAATTGCCTCAACAAATCTCTCATTCATCATGGCAAGCGCGCAAGTTGTCTCAACAAATCCCTAGTGCATTATAGCAAGTGCCGAAACTATTTTCAACAAATCTCATGTCAATCATAACAAGTGTGGGAACTGCTTTAATAAATCTTTGGCCCACCATATCAGATTCTGGAACTGCTTCACCAAATCCACAATTTCCCCTTCATCCAATGTATGAATAGATTGTTGTTTTTTCCGCCTTAACAAAATCAATGTTTTTTTCTTTACTAGTTACTTACCATGATATCTCTCATACATCAGTTCGGTAGCTATTTGATAAGAAATAAATAAAGAGGGGTAGTTGTGAACATCCATTTTTGTGTGCCCCAAAAAAATATACTTCTTCAAAAAATGAAATTTTGACGAAAAACATTTTATGATAAAACTATAATCTGTGGATATTGGCTCTCATCAAAATTCAATCAAACAAATAATTAAATATTTCAATATTAAAATATGCAAATCAAATTGGAAAATTTTGTATCAAATTGATTGTGTTGCACAAATCACTTTAATTTAAAAAATGAAATCTTTAGAGATTCGGTCAATAGGGAAATTAAGGTTGCAATATAAAAATAAGCAAAACAAATCAAACCAGATCAAGTATATTTATGTTGCATTGTAAAACACAATAATTACACTTAGAATAAGCCGTTGACATCAAATGATTTTTTCTCTTATTTTCGGTTTCTAAATAAATAATAAATAAAAATATGGCATAAAATATATTTTTGTGATCTTATAAGATTGACTTTACCTATTTATATGTAAGGCAATAATTTTTATGCCCAAATGAGGATTTAGATAAATTTTAAATTTTAGGATCAAATAGTTATTTTTACTCGCTTAGGGGTATTACAATAATGTTTTGCTCGATAAATATTATTTGGCTATTTTTATAATAAAAAGGGCATTTTCTATGATGTCCTATAACCCAAAACATTTCTCTTGAATTTTTCTAATTAAGGAAATAATCAATTTCAAAATTCTTATTTCAAATATAATTAATCTTATAAAAACAATGAAAAAATTGATTTGATTATAAAGAATGAATATTTCCTTGATTGCATCCAAATTATTTAATAATAAGATTTGTTTTTATTGAAAAACATTTTTCTAATTCTCTACTATAAATAGTAGTGTAGAATCATGGAGAGAAAAATCCCGAAAAATAGCAAAAAAATACTTCGAAAGCTTTATCTCCCAAATATAAAAAGAAACCAGAAAAATACACAACTCCCAACAAATTTGCATCACACAAAAAGATATCAGAAAACAATCTCTAACACAATCTTCGATACCCAAAAAACTAACACAAAAAATATAGAACACCTAGTAGCAAAAAATATATTAGAATCTCTACCATTATAGGAGTCATGACCTAAAGTATCTATCCTCCACTTTATAACACCACAAGCTTACAAGGAAGTAGATAGAGAATTTTGGGTTGTGTTGTTTGATCATCTGCATCTCAAGCATCAATGCACTCCATGTAAATAGGTTAATAATGAATCCCCTAATATAAACAAAGATTTATATAATAATTGAAATACATTGATGACAATTTTAAGGTATGATGTAGTGTCGGACACAAGGGTTGTACTTTATTTTCTTAAAATTGGTGAGAAATTAATTAAAGTTGTTTAATAATAGAAATATTCTTTTTGCAATAAAATGGTGAAATTTTAATAAGTTTTTTCTACTTAATATGAGATATGGTATCAGACATGAGAGATGTACTTCACTCATTTAAGTTTGAATCAGATATTATAATTAAACCTTGCTCAAAATAAGATTCAACCAACAAAACATTTTTTAAAGAACTATGTAATCTTGATTTCCTATTAATCATAGGGATACGTAGGAGCATGATCTTATTTTGTCAAACACAACAAAAAAATTATATTTCCCTTTTTATAATTAATTGAATAATCAAACAAATTTAGGGTATAAAACAAGTCATGCTATTTAATGAAGGTACCATTTAGAATGAGCGTATATGGTGCTAATACTGAAATTACTTTCAATGCTATTTACTTCTTGCATTTTCCCCTAACAATATATAGTAATCTTTTCCTTCATATATTTGACTATAAGGTTTACATATAATTACATGTTATGTTACACTTTAATGTGATATTACGACTTCAATATCCAATAACTAGGGATGGCAAAATGGGTTTGGCCCGTGGCCTCGTTCAGATAGGTGTTTTTCGCGGGCCGGGCTGAGGGTTTTAGCCCAAAAGCCCATATTCAACCCGTTTTGGAAGCCCGTTTTTTAGACGGGCCATGGAGGACCGGTCCGGGCTGGCCCGGCGGGCCAACATTAAGATTAAAGTTCATTTGTATATCATGTTGCTCATTGCAATTAAGATTAAACTTTTACAATTTTAACTTATGTTTGGATGCTTAAGCATATAATTCTTCTTTCTCTTTGTAAAATGAACATTTAATATCTCATTATGTAGTTATCTATTATCTTCACTCTTATCCAATTATTGTACTTGTTATGAGATAAAGGTGAAGTTTCACTGACAATTAGGGGTGTTTGAATCAAATTTAAACATTTAATTAATTGAAATGGAAAATTGGAAACTCAAATAGAACTACTGATTTTGATTCCTTTTGGAAAATTAATTGAATTCGACTGAGTTTCAATTTATATTTTTAATGTAGTCGAATTCAAATTAAATTGAGTAATATATATATATATATATATATATATATATTATTGTGATTGATTTATAATATAATAGTTCTGATTCTTATACATTTTTTAAAATTTAGGAGTTATAAGCTCTATTGTGAACTGTGAGTCTAAAAGTTTAAGACT
>NW_017719667.1:0-23359 GCF_001865875.1 Lupinus angustifolius
TAGAATTTTCAAGTTTTGTACTAATGCAATATGTTATTATGAGATTGTGTATTTTGTTTGTGATTTTTTGTTTTAAAAGACATTTATGAATTGTTTGAATTATTTATTTTTGTCTAAAAGCTTTAATGTGTGTTTTGAAGAAAGAAACAAAACGGGCCAGACCGCCCTGCCAAATATGGGACGGACTGGCATTTTGAGCCCTTTTAACAACAAGGGTCGGGCCGGGCCAGGTCGGGCTGGCCCATATTGTCACCCCTACCAATAACACCACTCTACAAATATGATTATTTTTCAATTTCATCCTTTCAAATAAAAATTATTAGTTGGTTTATCATATTTACTTACTTGTGCAATCAGTATTAAAGAAATAAGAATGTAGTTGGCAAATATTTCATTTTATCAAGTTCCTGATATGGTAAGTTTATTTCAATAGTTACTTCCTAATTATTTTATTTTCTCTTTCCATAAAAGTATATTTACTCAAATGACCTTCCCAACAAATTTGTTCTAACACACCATAAAAGTTTTTTGTCCAATTTTTATACATGATCTAATTATAAAAAATGAACTTCCTTATCTAAGAAAACCTCATAAGTATATATAAATTAAATCCCTAATTTAAAAAAATAATTACATTCAATTATCTAACTTTTTCCAGCCTGTAAAATGAAGTTGGGAAACTGTAATTAACCTACACCTTAAAACTTTAGGCAAATAATGAATGAACACTTTATGAAGGGCATTAAAAATGGTTTAATATCAATATAATATTATAATTATTCAATTACATACTCAATACAACATTAATAAAATAATAATAATAAACATCTCTATTTATACTTCTCTATATCTATACTATATATAAAGCTAAAACTTGAAATAATTATTACCATGATTTTATTTTCTTGTTTTGCCCTTAATATTTTTTATTTTTAAAGTAAAACTATTAATCTTAGATAACTATAATTAATAAATCTCACTTTAAGTTAGATATTATAATAAATACAAAAATTATAACATGAAGTACATTCAACAAAAACACTCTAATTCTCTAAGATAAAAAGTAAAAATTCAATACTTAATATCATAAAATAATAATACGGATTGAAAAATACGAAATGTTTGTCAACAAACTAGTATAAATAATGACAATAGATTAATATTAACTCATTAATTTACGCCATCAATATGATTAATGGTTGACAACATTACGATCAGTTTTCAATATCAAAATTGGATATATATTCATATCATTAGACTCTAATATTAAATTGCACATTAAAAAAGTCACTTTATTAAATTAAATTATTTTATTTATTTAAAAAGATTTAAAAATAAAATCAATCAAATGAGCATAATTAATGAACAGGCTGTAATTAATGAATTATATAATTAAAAACATTGAACAAGTCTTCTACTATCTTATCTTCTTTTTAATTTATTTTTAATAAGAAAAAAAGTTATTCAAATTATAAAATTAGACACTCTATATCCATACTTCTATCTATTCTATATATAAAGCCAAAACTTAAAATAATTTCCCTCATGGTGTAATTTTCATTTCCTATATTGCCCTTAACATTATTTAATTTTTACAAAAAAACTATATAATCCTAAGCAACTACCACCAATACATTAATTAACCACACATCTCACTTTAAATTAAACATTATCATAAATACAAAAAATATAATATAAAGTATACCGAACACAACAAATACATTTTAATTCAAAAAATGAAATATATAAAAATTGAATATGTAATATCACACAATATTCGTCGACAGGCACGAAGTGCCTGTAAACACTAGTTATAATAAAGAATAAAAAATATAATATAAAAAACATACTAATTTTTTAATATAAAATACAATTAATATAAAAAAATATAATATAAAATATACCCAATATAAAAAATATTTAGTACCATAAAATCATCATGTGGACCAAAAAGTAGATGTCTATGATTAATGAAAAATGTGTCCACGTATTTTAAATTATGAGCATATTATATATATATATATATTATAGTATAAAAATTTATATATATTCAATATAAAATTTATTCATTTGTAATATATTTCTTAAAGAATCAATAATATTAAAATATGAGTGATAGATAATACAATAATAATATATGAAATTTATTAGATGCATAAATATTTCTCTCATAAATTATAGAAGAAAAAGTAAATAAATTCTAAAGTGGGACCAAAAGTGGTGCATGTCAGCATATGGACCTTTTTCAGAACTTCTGAAATGTTTCTCATTAGAGGAAAGGAAAAAAGCACTACACGCCGAAACTGCCAAACGAGAATTGCATTGTTCACTGACCTGTCACTTCAGTAACCGTCACCCTCTTAAACACACATGATCCTTTACCCCACAACTTGATAAACCTACAATAGCAAATCCTAATCCATTTTTTCTTACAACTTAATTTGAAAGGATAGCCTTTTTATTTCATTCTCTAATCTATATCATCTAAGTGTAAATTTTTATGTGATTTTATATTTAAAGAATTTTAAATATAAAAAATACTTAGTTAATGTTGTTAATATATGTAGATCAATAGACTTACCACATACCACCCATGAAATCAAATGTTTGAGGGCCAAAACCGTAAGGCACAAACTCATACCTTATATGAATCTGTAGCCAAATTTAGGATACAACTCGAATGATAACTCATGAAATAAGATTTTAATATGAGGGATTCAGGATTTATCTTGGGCCTAAACATAAACATACATGTCATAGTGTTAAAATGTGGTAAGAGTCATGAAAAGAAAGTTTCTTGTTGAATCAAGAAGTGTATAAAAGAAAGCTTAAAGAAATAAAAATGAGAAACAAAGATTAATAATATTATCATTAAATGAATTGAATTGAATTGATCCAATAAGAATGAGTCAATATGACTTATTTATACAAGAGAAAAAAATGAAAAGAAAGCTTGTAAAGCAAGTATCTAACATAAACCTAACTTATTAATTCATCACTTTCTAACCAACTATCATCTTCCAAAATAATTTATCATGTATCTTTAATACATAGGGAGCATAACCTTGATATTTTTAGACTTTCATTCGACGCAAGATAAACTCGCTTGTATTAATCTATATCTATACTTACTATAAAGTCAAAACATAGTATAACTACCACCATGATATAATTTATATGTTTCTATTTTACCCTTCAGTTTTTTAATTTAAAGAAAACAATATAATCCTATGTAACCATATCAAACACATTAATTATAAGTTGCATATTATAATAATGACAAAAATATAATATAAAGTAAATACAATACAAAAAATATATTTTAATTCTACAAAATAAAATGCATAAAAATTAATTACTTAGTACTTTAAAATAAGAATGTGACCGACAAACACTCGACATACACAAAGTATCTGTCACACACTAGTATAAATAGAGATAATAAACACAAGAAACATATCATTTCTCTTCTTATTTGTCATCCTTTCTAACTATATCATGCCCCCTCAAGGTAAATGCTTGACCCAATTTAGTCTACATTAGTTAGCAAAAGGAAGGATCTAATATGATTAAATCTAGAATCATCTTTGCGATGTTTACCTCTTTGACCAGACCAAAGAGCAAGAATTATAGTTAATTATTTATAATACAATTGTATAACAAATGAAAATTAAATATCCTTTTTCTTCTGGTTATTAATACATAAAATATGATAAAGATATAAATACACCGTCTTACATTTATTAGATTCTATGTTGAAATAAAAGTTTTTTACTACTGGAAGTCATTTTTATGATTAAATATTTGAATGGATTTTTTTACATATAAAGAATGATTCTTTTCTTGTGAAGATTAACTAATTACCGCGTTTATAGATATATAAGACATAAAAGGATACATGTATTTCTAAAATTAAAAATTGTAATATATAAACGCTTAAATTATCCATTTTCATCACAATATAATGAATATCAATTGAAACAAAATAATCTAAAATTAGATGCACAAAAAATTATAGAAATCAATCACAGAAATTGAAGAAAGATTTTAAAATCTGAAATTCCGTGATTAGAAATAAAAAAAAAATCTTTGATGTGACTTGATACCATGTCATTTACGGACACGCATCTACTGTGTCACTCCATGTGTCATAAATTTGTGATTGATCAGAAAAATATATTAAAATTAAAATTTAATTATTAAATTTTTTTGAACAGTTATAAACTTATGGCATATGAAGTGACACAAACTATGAGACAACAGATGTGCTCCCATCATTTAAACCTAATAACACATTTTTTTGGAAGCCGGCACTTTCTCATAGTTGCACTTTTTCAACAAGAAAACTAAACTTTTTTTTTGTAAAGGTATATTTTCACAAATTTTTTGTTGTCTTTCTTAACAAATATCGCTTTCAGGAATTGAAGTCTTAGATTTTGAAAATCCACTACCACTAGACCAATGCCTTTTTGATGAAATCTAAACCCTATAATATTTTAGAATAAAATATTTCCTTATACCAGAAGATAACTTATTTCTTCTAGCTAGTAAAAGTATGACATTTATACTGTTTAGTTTAGTTTTAGAAATATTTTTATAAAAAATAATTAGATATGACATAATTCAAGATTTTAGAGGCTGAAAGAGATAATTTACCATCTTATACTAGAATATATTTTATTCTCTTAATATTTAAAAAATAATTTTAAAGTAAAAACATATAATATTAGAGAATAAAACATATCTACTAAGTTTATGAGTTTTATATATTCTCATTGCATCATTCATTATTAATGTTTAATTATCATTAAATATTGAAAAAATAATAGAAATAAATGATTAATTATATATTGAAAAACGTGTATTAATATTTGTACTAAAAAAAACGTAAATAGTATACTCATAATTTTAAAAGTCGTATAAAAGCTGCTCTAAGAGAATGATTTATTTCATTTTTGTCTCTGTATCACATATTTTTTAATTTAATATAAGAAAATTAGGAATATTATACCCATTCTTTTCATCTATATCTATACTATATATAAAGGCAAAACATGGTGTAACTTCTACCATTGTGTAATTTCTATTTCCTATTTTGCCATTTACATTATTTAATTTTTACAAAAAGACCATATAATCATAAATAAACATCACCAACACATTAATTAACTACATCTTTCACATTAAATTGAACATTATCATAAATACATAAAAATTATAACAAATACATTCTAATTCTAAAAATAAAATATATAAAAATTGAATACGTAGTAACATGTAATACTGACCGGCAGGCACGAATTGCCTGTACACACTAGTAATAATAAATATCATTATTATTTTATTAATTTTCACAACTTATCCACATTTTTATATTTTATAATAATAAATGATTATTTCTCTCATCATTTCTATCTTTGAAATATTTTCTTATAAGAATGATAAGATTATTAGTAAAATAAGTATTTAGAAAAAGAACTTTGTGGAGGAGAAAAATATTTTATGTCAATATCCTTGAAGATTTTCTAAGAGAATTATTAAACTTCTTTTTATAAATAAAAAACTACTTTTTTATAAATAAAATAATAACAAAAATGCCATATCAGGTTATTGAATATGGTTCACCTTCACCATATAATGCCATAAATCTCTCTTACATAAACCAAATCTTGGAAATTCTAATAGCCGTTTTCTCTCTCTCACACACACTCTTTCTGTATTTGTTCATTCATGTGATTGTGTGTGTATATATAAAACCAAAAACAAACACTCGTTTTTGTGTTGAAAAAAGCCATGAATATGATTCTCTCTTGGTTTTCATTCTTCATTCACATTGTTTTCCTTTCAAACCTTTGTTTTTGTGATGACCCAACTATCTCCACTAGCCTTCACGTCTCATATCAAACTCTTTCTCCTCTTGGTGTTCCTGAACGGGTTAGTTACCTTTCTGTTCTCATATTTCCCTTTACGTGTTTCCATTGATAGTTTTTTTTTGGTATAAGTAAGCCTATTCCCTCACGCGCTATGACTAACGAAGTAAACCCTGTTGGTCATTCCCATAAGTGTTGTTAACATGAATCTTATAAAACTACACCAACGTTTTATTTAATGAATGATAAATAATTTGGTTTCCAAGTTCTGGAGTTATAGAATTTGTCTCGTAAATTGTGTATTCCCGACTTGACTTGAATTAATCAGCGTAACTTACTTTTACCGATGCAGTCAGAATATAAAAAAATGATTAAAATGACTTAAATTTGTTATGGAAGTGGTTTTCTGGAGTGCAATTGTAATATTATGTTTTCTTTATCTCTCATTGTCAATTTCTTCGGTTTTTAAAAATATTTTTATAAGGGTTTAGAATGTTTATGTTTTTTTTGGTAAGAAACTCTTCTCGGTTTGTATTGTCCTCTCAACAATTTTCGCTCTTATGAATACGCTTGACCTTTGGTACGTGAGACCTTAAGAGTGTCCATGTGATTGTGACGTTTAACGTTCTGTGTAGAATTTATATTTTATTTTTAAATTAAGTCTGCGATATAATTTTTTTCGGTTATTAATTTGTTTTCTTGCCATTCCCTTTTGAGTTGTCTTTGAAATAGTGTAGAGTAAAAAAGCTATCAACTTTGTCAAGTTTCTGCTTTACAATATCTGTGCGTGAGTGAAACTGAAGTGGGGTTATATCGTGGCCCTTTGTGTGATTTTATTGGACACTGGTAAGATTTTATGTATGCTTTTGTATCCCAATTTATTTTTGTGTGTGTAATTTCTCTTCTTTTAGTTAAATGTCTCCAATTTACAACTTGGGTTGGTGTTCTTGATCAAAGCCTCTGGTTGAGTATTACGAATATAAAATTTGGTAGTAAGAGAGCATTGTCCCTACTAACTCGGATTAGTGAGGGTCGGTATTTTAAATTGCGACTGTGGTTGCGATTATTCTACATTTATATTAGAGAAAATTGCGGAAAAATGTGGCTGCTACATGTAATTGTTGGTCATTATGCCTACAACATTGTCATTGCAATTGCGGAGTGCAACTGGTCACAGTCTAACGTTGGATAACAAGTATCTCAACCCAAAAAAAATCCATTTTTTTTTTCTTTTTAGAAGTTTTCCGCAAATATAATATGCTTTGACGTTTGGAAAGTGTTTGGAAGAGAATGCTATTTTTTATCAGAGTTTTAGCTGACTTCATTGTTAAATAAAATACCATTGTAGGTCATTGCTGTTAATGGGAATTTCCCAGGAACCGTCATCAACGTTACAACAAATAATAATGTAGTTGTGAATGTCTTCAATGATTTGGATGAAGATCTTCTCATTACATGGTTGGTTCTATTGACACATTACATTCTTTTCCCCTTTGTTTTTGCACTGCTCATGTATTTGCAAATTAACAAGTTTGCGACAAATGGTTGCGGCAGGCCAGGAGTTCAAATGCGGCGTAATGCATGGGAAGATGGAGTTCTTGGTACAAATTGTCCAATTCCTCCCAAATGGAATTGGACATACCAGTTCCAAGCCAAGGATCAAATCGGGAGTTTCTTTTACTTCCCTTCTCTAAATTTCCAAAGAGCTTCTGGTGGTTTTGGTGCATTTGTTATCAACAATAGGGACATTGTCCCAATTCCTTTTGCACAGCCATATCAGGATATTGTCCTTATGATTGGTGATTGGTATTCTCGGAACCACACGGTTAGTAATTTTTTATGTTAGTGTTCTATTTGTAAATATTGGAGATGGAGAGTGTTTAGATTGGTTCTTATTAATCTTTCATGCAAAAAAAATTAGGCTCTGAGAAAAACACTTGATGGTGGAAAACACCTTGGAATACCTGATGGAGTTCTTATCAATGGGAAGGGACCTTACCAGTACAATGCTACTCTTGTGCCTGCTGGCATTCAGTATACACAAATTGATGTTGAGCCAGGTGTCATTTTCTCATCCTTTATATGGAATATAATTTTCGGCTATACAATTCTACCTTTCAAGCGTGTCGTTAGTTATAATTGGTCATGCTTGTGTAATTAAATATGTTTTGCTTCCTGACTGTCCTCGGTCTTCACCATTTTGATGTATACTTGCTGCTATAAATACTTAATGGTTTCAGAGTTTGTCGTGATTAGTCTGTTATTGTATGTCAAGGACATGCATATTGGTACTAGCTGGCTGCATGGGTTTCTTGTGACCAAATTTCAAGATATTTTTTCCCCATTTAAATGTTCCCATCATTTTTTATCTAGCATTTTCCTTTGCAAGTGGTTGGAACAGTTTGAATATTGACTGAAAATACAAATATATTTGGCAGGCAAGACTTATCGAGTTCGTGTCCACAATGTGGGGATTTCAACTACTCTGAACTTTCGAATTCAAAATCATAATCTGCTGCTGGTAGAAACAGAGGGTCGTTACACAGTTCAAACAAATTTCACCAACTTTGATATTCATGCTGGCCAGTCTTACACTTTTCTGGTTTCCACTGACCAGAATGCAAGTACAGACTACTATATTGTTGCAAGTGCTAGGTATGTGAATGCAACAGTGTGGCAGAAAGTTACCGGTGTTGCAGTTTTACACTACAAAAATTCTAAAGGACCCGTATCTGGTCCTCTGCCTTCCCCACCAGATGATACTTTCTACAAGGGGTTATCAATGGACCAAGCAAGAAGTATCAGGTTTGTTATACAGGATCTGATATCATAAAGGATTTTTTCACTGTGGATTGCTTTCCAATGTGTTTTATTTATTGAAGAATTTGCCTGACATACCTGAAATAATTTGTTATAATATGAGTAGCTTTGCTTAATTTAATAGATAAACAAAGAGTCTGCAATTTTCTTTGGAGTTTTAAGCTCTTGGATGATGAGGTGTAAAATTTAAATTTGATGTGGATTTTTCCGAATATTATGAAATCATTTATTATAATAGACTGCAGCAGCTTGTTATAATTTGTTCTATAGGCTTAAAGATATAAGGGCACAACACAACCATTTGGGTTTGTGTTTTTTGTTTATTATTTTCAATGATTTCATACACCAGTCTGACCACTATTAATCTCGTGAATTCTACATATGTTGTTGAGCAGGCAGAATACATCTGCTAGTGGAGCTCGTCCTAATCCTCAAGGATCTTATCGGTATGGCCAAATCAACATAACCCACACTTATGTGCTAAAGGTTATGCCGCCAGTGACAATCAACGGTAGCATTCGGGCTGCTATTAATGGGATCTCATTTCGTAAGCCTAACATACCATTCCGGCTTGCTGATCAGCATAAAGTGAAAGGAACTTATAAGGTTGACTTTCCCAGTAAGCCGACAAACAGAACACCAGTGATAGACAGTTCTGTTATTAATGCTACTTATAAGGGATTCATTGAGATTGTATTGCAAAACAATGACACTACAATTCAGAACTTTCATTTGGATGGCTACTCCTTTTATATAGTTGGGTAAGCATATGTTTTCTTTGCTTGGCCTTTTGGCTACAATGAAGAGTACAATTTTGTTCCTTTTTTCATTTTAAAATATTTGTTGAATTCAGGATGGACTATGGTGATTGGTCAGAAAATTCTAGAGGTTCTTACAATAAGTGGGATGCAATTTCTCGCAGCACAACTCAGGTGTGTTACGTTGGAAATTGTCATTCTAAATCTACACTGTAAAGGCCGACTCTTTTTCTTTGTCCCTTATCATGTTTTTTTGTGCATGGTGATTATTTTACAGTTGAGTTGATCTATATAAATTTTCTTTTGTTCCTTTTCAAATTGCACAAATCTCTTCCCATTTTCTGTGAAAACTGGAAACTGGTTGATGAAAAACATGATCTGAAAATCTGTCAGCTTGTAAATAAACCTTGATTTTCTATTTGTAGCTGATACCTTGCATTTAGGACATGCGTAAACGGTTCTATTTTCGCAAATGCTTTGTGCATTCTAGCTTATGCATGAAGACTTGTATGTTTAACCTATGTTGCTAATCTAGATATTCAGTCAGCGAGGGACTTGGTTTTTGGCATGTTTAACTGTTGGTGTTTAATGTGTCAATCTTATCACATTGGACAGGTTTATCCAGGAGGATGGACTGCGATACTGGTATCTCTTGACAATGCTGGAGTTTGGAACCTGAGATCCGAAAACCTTGACAGGTGGTACCTAGGCCAAGAAACATATCTGAAGGTCGTCAATCCCGAAGAAAACGGTGAAACGGAGATGAAGGCACCCGATAATGTTCTATATTGTGGCCCCCTACATTACTTGCAGAAGTAACACATTTTGAAACTCATTAAATATCTCATACTTTCAATTACATTGTTCTAGCCCTTTTGTCTTCTCTTTTATTAAATTTGTTTTCCTTATATCTGCAGGGATCAGCCCCGAAGATCTGCATCTTCTACATTTACCCCACGCTTGAACTTCACATTGCTCCTGGCACTTTTTACTGTGTTTTTCATATTTAGCTAAGTTTCTATGCTGCTGCTCAGTTAGCATTTTTTGCACTTCCCAACAGTGTGTAGTTATAGGCATTTCAGAAAGGTTTATTAGTAATTTCTTGGTATACAGAAAAAATACCTGCTTTTGTTTCTAATTGTGTCAAATTGTCAAGCTTCTTACACATTTTCTTGTTTATATGTTTATCACCGAATTTAAGGTGCTCTGGATTTGGTCTTTCTTAATCCATGTTTACTTTACAAACTCTTTTAAAGCATTGTTTGCATCATTGGTAAGATTCCGTTGCAATAATTTATCTTATTTGCTTGTGTTAGTCTGAAATTTCTACCGAAGAAAAACAATAGTCTGAAACTTTTACAAGCTTATAAACGAAATTGCTTTAAGATAAATATTTTGGCTTGGATTTGGAATGCCTTTTGGGTTTTGATTCTTAAATATTAAATATTTTTTAATCAGTCGTAAGTTATGTCATAGTGCATCAACACAATTGGTCCTATAACAATTTGTACATGACTTATGTGGGGTTAGCCAAGACATTAGTAATGATTAAACTTTTGAAACATTTGAAAACTAAAATGAGAAAAAATAGTGATTAAGGCAAAAAATTGGTCAAGTTTCATGAAGATAAAAGCAAATTAAGCATGTATGTTATTTATAAATTTAAAAGGGCATCTAGTTTAATTTTAATGTGTAAACAAAAATTCCCTTATACAAATCAATTTATTCAACACCCACATTCTCCCCTTATAACTTGTTAATTTATTCAAACATTTTTCCCAACACTTTCATCATCTCTAAGTCTAAATCTTGAGGTGAATCAGGCTGAGAACTTCTTTGGAGCGTTTGAGTTATGTTAAACCAAACTGAGAATTAGGCAATTAGCCATGATCTGTCTTAGATGGGTACTTGAAAATGGAATTTGATGCTCAAGTCAGTATTTATAAATGATAAGTATATGCTAGATAAGGAGAGTTGAGTAAAGAGAAGTCAAAGAGAAGATGATACTTCAAGTGTAAATGACTTCCTCTATTAATATTGAATATGATAAGCTTACTGTGCACAAAAGTAAGGTTCAGTGTTTGTCATGGTTGAGGCCATGTTCCTATCCTTTTAATCAGTCAATCTGGCAGGCCTCTACCTCAGCTTATGGTAGCTTAGAACCTACGGCGGCTCTAAAATGCCCTCTAGCGGTATTTTCCCTTGTACGTTACTATATAGAGCGTATCTTTGACCTTGTTAGAATTCGTTGGTTAGCCCAAATCTTCGGTCTTTTGGGTTTAGATCCTTATATATTAGTGGGCTCGTTGGCCTCTTAGATTGCTCGTGGATAGTCCAAATGATTGAACCTGCGAAAAGGAACCCTTGCCACCAGTTTGGTGGTATAGTCGTAAGAGAGAGTTTTATCAGACTTGTTAATTTATGGGTTTATTCTTTGGGTGCTTTAACCTTCCCACGAGCAGGTAGTTCAACATAGTTTATGTTCGTTGTGTCTGACTAGTTATGTGTTGATCTTTAGACAGTAGGAATTTATCTTTGCATTCTTCAGATGATAAGTTATGCATTTTTATGTGATTACTCACATGTTATCCGATATAAAACTTGACAATGGGAGATGCATTTCAATCATCATAAGTACTATTATGTGATCACTCACATCTCCTCAATGAACCGTTTTCTTGATGTAGACCTGATGGATGGAGATGTCATTACTACCATATTCTAGATAGATAAAATTACCACTATGTTTTTCACACAAAATGAAGAAAACTCTCTTTATAAATTTTGAGCAAATATTCAAGTCAGGAAAACAATTCAAGAAGTTGAAAATTTCATGTGACATAATTAAATTTGAAAAATTATACTACTATAGCTTATCACTATATGAAATTAAATTTTGTTTTTAGTGTTCCACTAATATGATAGAGATTCGACAAAGTTTAAACTGATTGTTAACCATCTAACACAACTTTCATCTTTTAGGCAAGTTTATCTTGGGTCAACTATATAACATGACAAGGAAATTGAATGATATGCGAACCATAGGATTCAAGGTGGATGGATGAAAAAAGTGCATTAGGTGTCATATGTGATAGAAAGATGTTATTCAAGCTTAGGAAAAATTTATTGCAAAACTATAATACCCCACAATGTTATATGAAGCGATGTTAGGATGTCAACAAAAGAATAAATAATAGAGATGATAATATTGAATTGGATAAGTGAACATGTTAGGCGAGATAAGGTTGTGAATGAATACATTTAGGAGAAAGTTGAGATAACTTTTATTATGGTGGTTTGGGCATGCGTGGAGGACACTGTTAGAAATCTCACTAAGTAAATTGGATCAAATAGAGATTAATCCAATTTCTACATGTAAATGAAGACTAACAAAAACCCTTAGGCGAAACGATTAGGAAACATATTGAGATCAATATTTTGCCAATAAACATAATTTATGATGTATTGTTATGACACCATTCGATTCACATATCTAATTTCACCTAATGGATTAAAATTCGATTGTTTTAATATTCTACCAAATCTTGGAAAGATAAAAAGTACCTTCATGTCTCCTTTTTGTTGAAGGTCATATTGTTAGATATTTTCTGATGATTAGTGAAATATCAATCATAGGATCTTGAATCTCATAATTCTCACACATAATATAAAACAAGGATACAAAGTCATACCTACATCTATGTTCTCTGATCTACTCCTTTGATATACCTTTTGAGAGAATTTTGGTATGATGGTCTTCCTCAACCAAATCCTTAATTCCTTTTGTGACCTTCGTTTTTTCACTGATGTAGAGAGGTGAAAACTATTTGTGATTGGTGTCTTGGGGACCATAATTGTTCCTTATGCGTTAACTTATATGGTTCCCATTATCCTCTATAGGCCAATCGTTTGGGTATCCACTCATTAAGTACATATTCTCATCAGTTTCAGAAGTCTTATGGTTTGTCCGTAATTGGATCACTTATTTTGTAACCCCAAAATAAATAGTCGATATAATTGTATTAAATATATTATGCCCACTTTAATTAGAAATTATGAATTTCTAACAATCTCCCACTTGAGCTTCATATTTTTTCTGAAACAATTATATCACATATTCTTTAGGCGTGCATCTGTATGCTATTTATATTTAGACTTCTCCTTAATAAAATCTGGTCCATCTCATATATCAACTATGAAATTATTGTGGCCTTCATCACATTCAAACGTGACTCGACCGCAATGATCATTATATTAATATACTTAATGACATAAATCAAATATGGATGAGTGACATGAAAATTTCATGCAATGTCATCTCAAACATGTCTATTTTCAACTGGTCATTCTTTATTATTTAGTGAGATCAATCCAAAGTCTTTAATTACAACACAATAGTTACAATACACAAACTCAAAATAGAACAATAAATCATCAACTTTATTATGCATAAAACTATATATGACGTCCAAAGTAAATCGTAAAATATAGACTCCCACTGAACTATGATATCTTAAGGAGAAATACTCATATGAGCAATATGCTCATGAAAGACTTTAGGTATCAAATTCTTAGTTAGTGGATCAGCTAGCATAAAATGTGTCCCTATATGTTCTATGGAAATTTGTCTATTTTGAACACTTTCTTTAACAACCAGAAACTTGATGTCAATAAATTTTGACTTTGTAAAACTCCTATTAGTGTTGAAGTAAATAACCGTGGACTTGTCACAATAAATTCTCAACGATCTTTCAATATTATCGACCACACGTAAGCTAGTGGCAAAATTCTGCAACCATGGTTGAAGGAGCTATGAGCGTCTGTTTAGAAGACTTCCAAAAGATAGCACCTCCAACCAACATAAATACATATCTAGAGGTGGACTATCCACTATCTAGACATCCAGCAACATCAAAGTTAGAGTACCCAATGATCTCTAAATTATTAAACCTCCTATAAGTGAGCATGTACTCCATTGTTCTCTTTAAGTAACGCATAACACGTTTGATTGTCTTCTAGTGATGCATTACAAGATTGCTCAAATATCTTCTCAAAACTCTTACGACAAACGCTATGTCGGAACATTGCAAACTCGAGCATACATTAGGCTTCCTACTACAAATGCATAATGAATCTTTTGTATCTCGTATCTTTCAAGGTCATTTTTTGGGCACTGTTCGAGACTAAACTTGTCTCCCTTAGTTATAGGGTATCCCCTGATTTACTTTCTTTAATGCCAAATCTATCTGGGACGTTATCTATATAACTTTCTTATGACAACCTTATGATACCTTGAGAGCAATCTCTTAGTATCTGAATACCTAATATAAAAGAAGCTTCCCCAAGATCTTTCATTTTGAAATTATTCGTAAGAAATCTCTTGGTCTCATGCAATATTCTCATATCACTACTAATAAACAATATATCATCGACATATAATACAAGGAAGATAAATTTACTCCTATTGAACATGTGGTACACGCAATCATCAATTTTATTTACCTCAAAACCATATGAGGTAATAACTTGATGAAACTTGTGATTCCATTGACAAAAAGCTTGTTTAAGGCCATAGATAGATTTCTTTAATTTGTATACCAATGACTTTGAGCCAATTGACACAAAGTTTTCTGGTTGCACCATATAGATTATTTTTTTAATGTAAAAATTTAGATACGCAGTCTTAACATCCATATGATGTATCTCTAAATCAAAATGAGCGACTAGTGCCAAAATTATTCTAAAAGAATCCTTCGAAGATACTGAAGAGAAGGATTCTTTATGATCAATATCTTCTTTCTGAGTGTAGTCTTTAGCAACTAGACGAGCTTTGTATCTCTCAATATTACCCTTCGAATCCCTCTTGGTTTTAAATATTCATTTGCAACCAACGTGATTTACACCTTCAAGTAATTCGACAAGATCCCAAACGTCATTATCATGCATAGACTTCATCTCATCCTTCATGACGTCGATCCACTTTAGATAGTTAGAACTTTTCATGGCTTGACAGAATTTCAATGTATCATCTTTTGTTAACCCGATGTCATCCTTATGTTCTTGAAGAACTACAATATAATCATAAGGAATTGCATTTCTCCTATCTCTAGTGGATCTCCTTAATGACACTTCTACTTCTTGAGGTTGTTGGATTTGTTCTATAGGTACTTGAGGGAGAACCTCATTGTTGTCTTGTTCTGGAATATTGTCAGGAACAATATGTTTAACATTATCTTCTATTACTGAATTTATTCCTTGAATGGTAATAGGCACAATAACTTGTTCACCATTAGTGATAGATTATTCCTCAAAGACAACATTCCTTATGTTCTCTTTCTCCCAAATCAACTTCGTGAAGAAATCTTGCATTTCTCGTCTCAACAAAAAAGTCTTGAAGTGGGATCAGAAAATTTATAGCCTTGAGATTGTTCAGTATAGCCAAAAAAAATAGCCGTTAACTATTCTTGAGTCCGGTTTTCTTTCATGCAGCCTAGAAGGTCGCGCCTCAGCTTAACAACCCCAATATGCAAGCATTTTAAGCTTGGCCTTTTATGAGTCCAAAGCTTATATGGGGTTTTAATAATTGTTTTACTTGACACCTTATTAAGGATGTAAAGTGTGGTCTTCAAAACTCCTCAAAAAGACTCTAGAAGGAAGATTGACGAACCATACTTCTCACTATATCCTTAAGAGTTCAATTTCATCGCTCAGCAACACCCTTCATGCTAGGTTTGCATAACATAATGTATTATGGAACAATTCCATATTTTCTGAGGAAAAACTCAAATAGCTCTTTCACAACATCCTTATTGTTATTTCTGTTCTTATTTTGAGAGGTCATAGTCAAATGAGCACTTTCAGTCTTATCTCTCTACGACCTCTCTTTCTCTTGCACACATTGAGATATAAACCTAGTAAAAGAATGTTCTTATATACCTTAAAGTTTGTCTCATTCAGCAATGAAATGTTCTTAATTTGAAC
This sequence comes from Lupinus angustifolius, assembly GCF_001865875.1. Taxonomy (NCBI): domain Eukaryota; kingdom Viridiplantae; phylum Streptophyta; class Magnoliopsida; order Fabales; family Fabaceae; genus Lupinus; species Lupinus angustifolius. The sequence goes on from NW_017719667.1 coordinate 16,430, forward strand.
ATAAATATTTGCAGCACTAGTAAAAGAACAAAATAAATTCCAATCATTATTGCAATTAAATTCACATTCAACTTTAATACTTAAATTCAAATGATGATGGGGTACATCACGAGTTACCTAGCACAACATTAATATTCAGTCTTTGGACAAAAATATTAACTTGTAAGTGATATACTCAATGTAGTAATCAAACATTGATAATCAGTTATGTCAAACAATAAGTCTTTCTTTGGATCGACTTACTATTCACATGGAAAACCATATGATTATCACATATTTATTGCTACAAATATGTTTGTAATTTCGACCAAATAGTAATCTTCCTTTGGGCCCGCATAAAATGCAAACATACAATTGGCTTGATATTTTATATCAATCGCTAATGATACTCTAGTTTGTAATTGTCATAATTAATCATAATGCATGTTAAATAATAAACCATTTTTTGGATTAATTTATCATTCACATATGCAACATTATAATAATCACATGTTTATCATCACATGTGTGTATATAATCTGGTCAAATAACAATCTTCCATTGGGCCGATTAATACTCACATGGATACATATATGCACTAGCGTGTGACATTTATTATGAACAATTCACAGAAAAAGATGTCACTTTGGCGACTTCTTATTTAATAGGTTCACATAAAATGCCAATCAATTTTACTTTCTAAAAGAAAAACTATTTAGTTGAGTTTGATTCAACATAACCTTAATCCAAAACATATATTATTTATATCCACATATAAATACATATATCCATTATAGCATATTGATAGCATTGCATCATTCTCATCACAATAACTGCATTTCGAATTCCAGTGATGGTCCTTTTGAATTTTCCATAAAAAAATTTCCATAAAAATGGTAGGGCAAGCTGTCCAAACAGAAACAATGTTTCAACAATAGAAATCACTTAATAATGCAATTAGCCACCAACAATGCAACAAACCATAAGTATTGCAACCATTTAAACAAATAAGTCAGGTAATATATACAAAACAAGACATGCTCACATAATAAATTCATCACAAGATACCTAGCACAACATCAGTTTCTAGTCATTGGACAGATAAATTAATTTGTAAGTGATATTCTCAACGTAATGATCAAATATTAACAATTAGTTCTGTCAAACAATAGCTTTTTTTGGACCGACTATTATTCACATGAAAAAATTCTTTATAATTGTTACTTATTTATCATCATATACATCTTAATACTTGGCCAAATTGTATCTTCCTTTGGCACTGACACAATTCGCATAAATAATATCATACTCATCTGTGTAATTTTAATCATTTTCTACAATAGAGTTTACTTTGGAAACATATTGCATCAATTAATTCAAAATAATTATCAGGAAAAAAATTAATATGAGTCCATTATGAAAAAAATTGTGATCTTAGAATTAAAACTTTCAAATTTGATATCTTTTATGATTAACAAATCTAATATCATAATATAATTCCAAATAAAAAAATATATTACATATATATATATCGATGTATAAAAATGTATGCAATCTTATATTAAATGCAAATTGGATTCAGAGTGAAGAAAGAAATATAAATGCAAATCATTAAAACATATATGTTACACTATATATATACACTTTCACACATTAACATGTAAATGTATATAATTTTAAGCATTAATCGTAATCATTATATATATATATTAACTTTAATTAGTAATTCCAAATATCACAACAACCTCAAACTGGAAANCAAGGATATGAATTCCAAATTGTATATGTATAAAATAAAAAAATACATCTTAACACATACATATCTTATACATATATTTTAACAAATTGCAAAATTGTAAAGTGACAAAAGTCAATGTCTAACAGTTAGGCAATAGTGCACATATAATATATATTGCATAACAGAGTCATAAAAGTTAATGTAATGTTCATGCACAGATCTGAATATATACTTCAACACATATTACAATGATTCACAATACAAATTACTCGTAATTCAAATAAGCGGAAGCGGAAAAAGTTATCATCATTATTCCTAAATACACAATTTTCATAACCAATAGCGGAAACATAAAAATCCCCAAATTTAAAAATTAAGGTTCATAAAAAATTGGGGAAAAACATCTGTCGTGGAGAACCACAAAATTCAGAACCTTCGTTGTGATACCACGTGTTAGATATATTTCCTGATGATTGGTGAAATACTAATCCTAGAATCTTGAATCTCATGATTCTCACAAATAATATAAAACAAGGATACAAAGTCATATCTGCATCCATGTTCTCTAGTCTACTCCTTTGATATATATTTTGAGAGAGTTTTGGTATAATGATCTTCCTCAACCAAATCCTTAATTCCTTTTGGGACATTCGTTTTCTCACTGATGAGGAGAGGTGAAAACTATTTGTGATTTGGTGTCTTGGGGACCATAATCATTATTATGCGTTAACTTATAGGGTTCTCATTATCTTCTATTGGCCAACCGTTTGAGTATCCACTCATTAAGCCTATATTCTCAGTTTCAGAAGTCTTATGATTTGTCAGTAATTAGATGACTCATTTTGTAACCCAAAATAAATAGTCGATATAATTGCATTAAATATATTATGTCCACCTTAATTAGAAATTATGAATTTCTAACACATATAAGGTACATCCATACTTAAGTTTTGTAAAGCGAATGTTTAAGAAGAAAATAGCCAAACATGGATGGAATAATAGAGAAAGATTGATGAAAATTGGTATAAGGGTCTAAAAATTGGAATGACACTGAAATTACGAAATACATATACATTTGTGAGAAATCTGAAACCTTCAATTTCTAATCATTTCCTCCAAGATACAACTCACAAATGAACTCTTTGACTCCGCTTGAGTGTCTTGTTTTGTAGGAGTAGATAAGAGAATGAATGATTTTGGAAAGTGTCTCATTTATTTGGAGTTAAGTGAAAGAGATGGAATCATTCACATGCTCATTTTCATAGATCCAACTTGAGAGTTTTCTAGAGACAAACACGATGTCTTTTGTAAAATTGTATTGTTACATTTTTGTCATTTTTCCATGGTTAATTTCACTTTTAAATGGGTAAAACAATATTCTTGTATTATTAGTTTAGTTAAACCTTCATTCTCTGTTGATCCATCTCTTTCTCTTTTTCTCATAACTCTCCGACAACCTTTCTCTTTCCTTTCGTATCCCTTTGTCCCTCTCTACTTGTTGTTGTATGATTTTGCCACACTAGGTTTGGACCTTTTACTGGTCTTTGAAGCACATGCATGGATTCATTGAGCTAACATTGTGCATAACCTTTGTTTTAGTCTTGCTGTCATTGGGGTTTGCAGAAACTATAACATGGGTTTGATTTTGTGGAAGTGCTTCCCATGCTAAAAATGTATTTGTATCTGTATTGATTTAAACTTCAAAAGTACCTCCTTACTTATTAAGGGTGTTCATAGTCCGTTTAGATCAGTTTTTAAGCAAAAAAATAATCATTTGATCCAAACACATAATTAACTTATGGGTCTAATCTATTTATTTGAGATGTTTGATCTAATTTGATCTAAATATTATATGCAATTTCAGTTCGGTTTGGATCAATTTTTTTTTATAAAAGATTGAAATTGCACATAAATTGAAAACTTATAGAGATGAATAAAGCATAAAACATCAAAAAATAGTGTTCAAGAACCTAATTTTAACTACCTCCTATACTAAAAGCATACTTTGAAGTAACTGTCAACACTTAGATGACCAATACATCTATAGCTATTTGGCCAATATCCCACTTCTCCAAAACATAATTGGCATAAAAATTATTTTATTCCATTATTGAATCTTTTTAATTTTTAGAAGCCCGGATGTAATAGAAGAATGAAGACAAAGGATTGGAGAATGAAAACTTTAAAATACCAAGCTAATTTCCGAGAAAATAATTGAAGAATGAAGAAAAAAGATATACCCAACACGAAGGAGAGAGTAACAGACTGTCGGAGGAGGGAGTGGCAGATGAGAGAGTGGCAGAAGAGAGACACAATTTTGGGAGTTGAGATTCAAGGATAAGTTTGGAGACACTAAAAAGTTTTACATACTTAAACTTTGCATACTATTTTGGTCTGGTCTGGATCAGTGTGAACCCAAGAGTTGAAACAAAAAATCGGACCAAACCGATTGAATTTTAAAATTAAATCCAACATAATCCAAAAACATTCGGTTTCTACGGTTTCAATCTATTTTAGATCGGTTTTATTTTTGGACCGATCGGATCTAAACATCTTAAAAAAAGAACTCATAAACAACTTTAGTTAAAAAAGGCAAGAAGGAGATATATTTTGCTTTCTCTCTTAGAAAAATAAACAGATCCAATAACAACTAAATTTTAATCCCATTAGATGGGTAGGCTGAAAAAATAAATAGATATCATTTTAAAACAACAAACATGAAACAACAGGTATATGAAGATGAACAACATTGTGCAGTTGAGATTTATTGTGAAAGAGGGTAAAGCTTGGACGGGTATAATTTTGAGGAATTGTGAGGTAAATTAGAAACTATAAATCCATAAAAGGATACCAAGAAGAACATATGAATATAAATCCTTAATCCCAAATTAGATACTCAGAATCTTTAAAGGATCTGAAATAAGAAATAAAAAGTTAAAAACCCTCTCGACCACATCACATCCTAATTGTGGTATGATACTAAATCACAGTGATGTGAATGCAACAGGCCACAATGCGTATTTGGACTGCGTCGGACTGCAACACAATTGCATTGGACTGCATCAGATCGTATCGATGTCAAAAATATGTTTTTACTCACAAAATAATTCATACCGCAACGATCAGAATCCGAATCGCAATGGTCCAATGATCACAATCACAATAACCACAATTGCAACTACAACCACAAATTAAAACAATGTTTTCCACAATCATAGCAAATGGTTCAACATGTTTGACCCATCTCAACAAAGTTAAATTAGAAAACCACAATACCAATACAAAGTTTAATATGGAACTATAAGGCCACTAATGAAATATAAAGAAGACAAAGCCCCCAACACAAAAGAACGTAAGTCTGAACCAATGTAAACTTACTCTTTCAGATTAAGAAATATGTCCTTAGGCACATATTACAAAACTTCATAAATGGGTATTTAAATAAAAAACATTTAACACTTTAACTTGATCACATAACTTGACATGGCAGTGATGGCACAAACAAAAATATGTATCAAAGCAAAAATACAATAAATTTAAGAAGAAACAATGAAATCCCTTGGTTAGGCTTCACTGAATTAGTTAGTATATGAGTTTGTTGACAAAATACAAAGCATTGCTATTCACCATTGCAGCATTCAAAACAACCTTTCTAATCTGGTCCCTTATAGTAGCATCCAAGTTCATTTCATCCAATTCATCTGAGCATGTTTGATCATCAGTGATTGAAGAACTCATCCAAGTCTGAATGTTGCTAATCTGAAATTCTTTATCAATGCCATCCAATTGTCCCATGGCAGCTAGAGAATCTTGAAGCTGTCCCATCGAGGTCTTGACATTGTCAAGACAGTCTTTTATGACAGCTTTAACAATGTCTGTCAAATTAGTCATTTTCAGTATCTCTGATATGGTGGAAGATGCTCTTTTCGTTGCCTTTAAGGCGAGGGAAAGAGAAGTGTTGCAAAGCTTCATAGGATCTGCTTCAATTTTAGAAGCATATGGAGATAAATATTTGTAGCATATTGATGGATATGTTGTTGAGTTGCATGAGGTTTCAAGGTAGGTTCTGAAGGTATTGGCAGAATAATTAGATGGAATTGGAGTGTTTTCATTAATTTTTTGGGTGGAATTTGTAGATATGGTAGTAGAATTTGTGCATGCTGAAGTGATGTTTGGTATAGTAACCAAAAGGGTGAAGAGAATAAATGTGATAACATGGGGTGAACATGGCTTTGCAAAATTGTTGTTTTCCATGTCTTGAAACTACAACTCTTTCTCTTTTCTTCAATGTGTTAGTGTCCTATAAATGATTTCAATTTCTTGATTTATAGGAAAAATGTCATGCGGTTTTGTATATTGTGTCAATTGTCAATGTATTTTAAGGCACGTTCCTCCCTCATTCTTGATTGAGAGAGATTGAAAGGAATCTTATGCAAAGGAGAAAACTATATGCCCTTTTAATACATTTTTATGCAAATATCTGAAATAATGCCAACTAAATGGTGTTGTGGCTAAAACCTAATTTTATGTTTGTTCAGCAGTTTTTTGTGTTCTTTTAGTTTGTTGAGGTGTAATATAAGATTGAAATATTGAAATAATATTTTCTGATCGACTCTCGAAATTAACCACATTTGAGAAATAGAAAGATCCTCAAAGTAATTTTAGTCTCTTCCAATAATTGTTTTAAAATGTAGGAGAGCTTTATCTCTAATGTGATCATCCATGGCTTGAATAGCTAGCACCCAATAACTAATTTTGCCAAATTAACCACGTTAAGATTTAACAATTTAGTAATATATTACACTACAATTCACATAAAATTAATAATTTAAGCTACATAATCAGTTAAAGAATTCAAACAACAATATAACATTATTCCCTAGTATATATTTTTTTAATATGTGGTTGTTCTTAAATTTCTAAATCCATGCGCCAAACATAAATGATTCATTAGAAAATAACTGAAATAAATTGTGAAATTGAACCATATTTTATGATTTGGTTCTACTAATTTCATGATTTAAACTGTAATCACTTACCCAATTATTTATTAATGTGTGAAAGTCAACCATTTGTTATGAGCAGATAATTAAACTATTCACATGTATCTAAAACACTGTGTCATAGTCAACTATTTATTATGGGCAATTAATTAGGGATGGAAACAGGCACGGGCGAGCACGGGTAGTAGCTACCCGCTACCCGTTTTAAAA
>NW_017719668.1:0-215 GCF_001865875.1 Lupinus angustifolius
ATAAATCAAAAGACCTAGGCAGTGTGACCATTCCTATCACTATTGGAAATGTGTTCGTGGGCAAAGCACTCGTTGATCTTGGAGCCAGTGTGAGTTTGATGCTGTTGTCAATGATGAAAAGAATTGGAGGAATATAATTAAAGCCTACAAGAATGTCCTTGCAACTAGCAGATAGATCAATCAAATATCCTGAAGGGTTTGCAAAGGATGTTTTG
>NW_017719669.1:0-336 GCF_001865875.1 Lupinus angustifolius
GAGAGGCCAACAATCCAGTAATCATCAACAATAAGCTGTCCAATTTGGAGGAAGAAAAACTAATACAAGTCTTGAAGAAGCATCAAGCAGCACTTGGATGGACATTAAAAGATCTCAAAGGCATCAGAAAGGATCATTTTCCCTTTCCCTTAATGGATCAAATGCTGGAATGATTAGCCAAAAGAGCCTTATATTGTTTCCAGGATGGGTACTTTGGAGATAATCAATTGTTGTGGATCCGTTGGACCAAGAAAAGACGGCATTTACAGTCCATTTGGTGTTTACGCTTACAGAGAAATACCATTCGGACTATGTAATGCTCCTGCAACTTTTCAA
>NW_017719670.1:0-260 GCF_001865875.1 Lupinus angustifolius
TATCTTTGCTGATTTGGTGGAGAAATGCATCGAGGACTTCATGGATGATTTTTCTGTGTTTGGAGAATCCTTTGAAACTTGCTTGACAAAATTGGAAACAGTTTTGGAAATATGCAAACAAACTAACTTGGTTCTAAATTGGGAAAAATGTCACTTCATGATCACTGAAGGAATTGTACTCGGGAAAAAAATTTCAGCCAAAGGATTAGAAGTTGATAAAGCTAAGATAGAAGTGATCAAAAAGCTGCCTCCTCCAACAA
>NW_017719671.1:0-4176 GCF_001865875.1 Lupinus angustifolius
AGCATTCAATCATTTAAAATTATGCTTGGTAACTGTTCCTGTCATTACTACACCAAACTGGAAATTACCTTTTGAATTAATGTGTGATGCAAGTGATTATGCAGTTGGTGCAGTTCTGGGACAGAGAAAGGAACATGTTTTTCATGCAATACATTATGCTAGAAAAGTTCTAAACAAAGCACAAATCAATTATGCTACAACCGAAAAAGAACTGCTACCAATAGTGTTTGCATTGGAAAAATTTAGAAGCTATTTGATTGGGGCAAAAACAATTATTTATACTGNGTGGCAGATCACTTGTCAAGATTGGTAAATAAAGAAGTCGCGTTAAGAGAATAAGAAATAGCAGAAACATTTCCTGATGAAAAACTATTTCAACTTCAAACAAGACCATGATTTGCTGATATGGCCAACTATAAAGCGTCATGATGCAGATATTAAAAGACAGGATCAATTACATCAACTGGAAGAAATGAGGTTCCAAGCATACGAATCTTGAAGACTATATAAGGAAAAAACAAAGAAGTACCATGATTCCAGAATCAGAAAGAAATTTTTTTATCAAGGACAAAAAGTACTTCTATTCAACTGAAGGCTCAAAATACATCCAGGAAAATTCAGAACCAGATGGACAGGACCATTTGTCATCAAAGAAGTAAAAGAATATGGAGCAATTGAGTTGAAAGATCCCGAGACGAAAGCAACTTGGGTAGTAAATGGATAGAGATTAAAACCTTATTTGGGTGATGAGTCAGGCTCCATCATTAATGAGCAATTAGACTAATCTCGTTCCAAGTCAGACGTTAAGCTAATGATGTTAAAAGAGCACTGACTGGGAGGCAACCCAATATTTGGTAAATATTTACTTCCTTTATCATTGTCTTTTGTTAGCATTTTTTGAAAACAAAGCAATTTTTAAATCACATCAAGTCCCAAAATTTTTTAAGGCTTGCGGACAAGCCTTCATTTAACAAGGGGGCACAAGAACTTGACGTAATTTAAATTTTGTTTGTTTAGATTGTGTAAATATGTAAAAAGTAAACTGGTTTGTTCAAAAAACTCAAAAAATTTCAAAACCGAAATTAAAATGGCTAAAACAAATTCTTGGAACATGATCACATGATTAGAAAATGTGAAGCATACTTTGAATTAAGCTTTGAGTGAGAAAAATGAGATATATACTAAACTTTTGTGAAAACATCATATAATGTCATAACTTGAAATTTTTGCAAATTGAAAATTCAATTTTGTGTAACAAGATCATTGCAAACATCTTTTAAATCAAAAAAAGTGATAAACCAAACCAAGTGAGGGAGTGAGCCAAACACACGTGAGAATCAAAGTGAGAATCAATATTTGATTTGTCTAATTAAATTTGTTGAACCAAAGGCCAAAAAGTCCAAACCCAATTAGGATCATCCTTTGATAAGCCCCTTTGAGCCAAACAAGTGAAATAATTTTTCAAACTATCCCATGAAACCAAATTTGAAAAAAAAACAATGTTCTAAAGAGAGCATTAAATTTTAAAGAATAGTTTGAAAGAATTAAGTTGGGGGGAAAACTTGGTGGACTTTGCTTCTTAAAAAGAAAGAAAGAAAAACTTAATCTCTTTACAAATGAAAAAGAAAACAAAAAGAGATTGAGAAAAATAGAAGCCAAGGTTCAAAAGTTAAAGAGGTTGGGAAAAGAAATAATGGAGAAAAGAAGAGTGAAGTGCTTCATTGTGAAAAATTTCAAAAATGCTCTCTTTTTAACTTAGCATTGAATATCTAGAAAAACCATTATCCAAATGAAGCCTCATTACAACCAAAATAAAGACCTTAGTGATATTTGATTATTTATGCAATTTAAGAGAATAGGTGAGACAAAGAACAAGTTCAAATTACTACAAACAAATGATTGAAAAATTGAGTGAAACACTTACCCTCTAAAAAGTTCCAATTTTGAACATGTATGCAAAAAAACACTTTTTGGTTAGAAAAATATTTGCTTAGGTAAATTGTTACACATTTTTGATAAAAAAAAGCATTTATTCCTTGTTTGAAGCATTATGTGTCAAAATTCACAAATCATGAAAAATCTCATTGAAATCAATTTTTGACATGCTTATGAACATTTGAAATCATGTTGATCATCTTTAAACTTAGCCAAATGAGAATTCGGATAAGCTTTAACTTTTGTTTGAGGACAAACAAAGTTTTAAATTGGGGGAGTTTGATAAGTGCCAAACATACCTAAATTTCATACACTTTTATGGCACTTATCTTCTTAAGCATAATTGAGAAAAACCAACTTAAAACAATATGTTTTGTATAAAATATAACAATATTGTATATTTGTGTTTGTATTTCTTTTTTATGTGTTTTGGACTTAGAAAGAAGAAGAAAAGAGGAAAAAGACTNAAAACAATACTTTTTGGATAAAATATCACAATGTTGTATATTTGTGTTTGTATTTCTCTTTGATGTGTTTTGTAGGATTTTGAAAGAAAAAGAAAAGAGAATAAAGACTCATGGTCCAAGAAGAAAAATAAGTCAAACTCAAGGTGCTCAAGTAGGCAGCTGAGCATGGACCAAGCCACGCTTAGCTGACCTGGACACCAGCCTGGCATGGTCAGACCCAACTTGGCTCAGTCAACCAACCTGGAACAGACCAAGTTGCTTAAGCAGGCAGCTTAGCGGACCTGCTTGACCGCTCAGCCTAGCACCAGACAAAGCCTGACACGATCATAACACAAGCTTGGCATGGTCAGACACAAGCCTATCACACNCAAGAAGAAAAATAAGTCAAACTCAAGGTGCTCAAGTAGGCAGCTGAGCATGGACCACGCCACGCTGAGCTAACCTGGACACCAACCTAGCATGGTCTAACCCAACCTGGCACAGTCAAACCAACCTGGAACAGACCAAGTTGTTCAAGCAGGCAGCTTAGCGGACCTACTTGACCGCTCAGCCTAGCACCAGACAAAGCCTGACACGATCATAACACAAGCTTGGCATGGTCAGACACAAGCCTATCATACGCCCAAGCTGCTCAAGCAGGCAGCTCAGCGATGCCACATGTATGCTGAAAGGTGAACCGGACACCTGACCAGGTCAGCAAGCACCTAGCCACGTCTCAGTCAGCACGTTCAAAGCTGCTCAAGCAGACAGCTTAGCGGTGCCACATGTGTGCTTACCGTGTGCACCCAGAATTGACTTAGCCATCAAGAAACCATGAAGTTATGCATGACATCACTTCAAGTAGCCCACCATAGGCTTTTCAGAAGTAGCTCACCATAGCTGGTCCCACAGCTCACAACTAGCTTTGGTGAGTCAAGGTTAAGGAGGTGACAAAGCTACTTGATCAAGTGACCAAACCCATGCTGAAGGGTTTGGTCAACTATAGAGCGGTGCAAATAGGCAGATCAGTGGTGGCATGGAACTCTATAAATAGAAAGGCATTTCATTCAAAAAATATATCTTCTTGCCTTGAAAATCTTCTTCCCTGAAGTGAAAACACAATTCTTTCATCTTGTTCTTAGATCATAGAAGTTTTTATGTAAGTAAGTGTTATAGTTTTTAGTTTATAATTCAAGAGGAGAAAGGAGAAGGCAAATGAGATGCAAAAATCCATTTTTTAATCTCATTTGGAACCTAAAGTATCCAATCCTTGGATGGATGGCTCATGCTCCTGACAATTTTATTTGAAAGTTGATTATGTATTTCTTCTTCTTCTTTTATTCTAAATTTGAATTTTAATCATTCAAGTTGGTGCTTTGGTTAATTTTATTTGTTTGAGAAGTTCTTAATGCTCTTTTTAGATTGATCACCTAAAAACTGATTTCAAGTCATAAAAATTACTTGTCTCAAACACTTAACAAATAAACTAAGAAGTAGTTGTACTACTTAGCTTATTTGCCAAGCAAGTTAAGCATACTTTTCTTAAGATCTTATATTCATTACTACTTCAATATTAGAGTAGCCAAGATTAGGGTGTAACAACTTAGTCTCTTTGTGGACATAGTATTGTTTAGTAGTGAATATAAGTGATCATCATTCTACCATTTTACGACATACACTAAAAGGAGGATTTCAGACCTTCGTATTTGGAGTTAATCAAAGTAAAACATAAGAACTTGTCTAAGTAGTTCAAATACATAAGAAGTTAAGAAATACTTTCATCATTCAAAATGAT
>NW_017719672.1:0-2216 GCF_001865875.1 Lupinus angustifolius
AAACACCTTTTAATATACAAAAGTGATGAAACTAACTTACTAACTTTTATTTATTGTTATTTACATTCCATAATCTATTCTTTAATACCAACCTTACTTAAGGAAGAAGTTTGGTTTGTTAATAAAAGGAACCCGAAAGGGAGTAAATAAATAAAGGTCACTTAACTTTATTATTCTTTTCTTATTTATTTATTTATTTGTTTCTAACAAGTAACTATTCATCACTTTTGGACATTAGAATACCATGAAACTGGTGTTGAAATTTATTCCACAAAACCGAGATGGTATTCAAATGTACTTAATTATTATGTAATAGGGGATTGCTTCGATACCATTGTACCCGCGATAGAATTTATTCTAACAAAGTCGAGATGGGGAAAAGAAAGAATGAGTTATTCACATGATTATTAGAAGTAAGTTGTAACTGGAATATTCTTGAAACCATTATACCGACGTTGGAATTTATTTCAACAATGCCGAGATGGAAAACAAAGAATAAAACCGAATTCACTTACTTAACCACATAAAAAGAGAACACACCGATAAAGAGGAATTTTCGCTTTCAACAAATTTGCGCCGTTGGTCTATAAGAGGAACCCAAAGCGCTTTGCCATATGCAATCTTCATGACAAAAATCCTTGAGCATTACGGTGTTTCTACTGCTGGAGAAACTAAGGTCCTGCTTAACCCTCGTGAAAGCTATATTGATGTGGATGTAATCCACAAAATGGACCTTATGAGTTTATTCAGGTTCAGAAGCTATTAGAGTATGATGATTTATTCTTTTGATAAAGAGTGTAGTGTCGACCTTTCCTTTGTTGAAACCTTTTTCAAGTAGAAATTTAGTTAGACGATTATACCATGCACGTGGAGCTTGCTTTAAGCCATTGAGAGCTTTCTTTAATTTGTACACGTAAGAAGGATGTTTATAATCTTCAAAACCAGGAGGTTGTTAAACAAACACTTCTTCTTGTATGTAGCCGTTGAGGAAAGCACTCTTTACGTCCATTTGATATAACTGAAAATTCAAAGAGCAGACATATGCAAGTAATAGCCTAATAGCTTCAAGTCTAGCAACCGGAGCGAAGGTTTCAGCAAAATCAATACCTTCTACCTTATTGTATCCTTGGGCTACTAGTCTAGTTTTATTTCTAACAATAATACCATTTTCCCATTTTCCTCAGATTTATTTTGAAATACCCACCGAGTTCTAATGACATGCCTGTTTTTCGGTCTAGGAACAAGTTCCCAAACTTCATTTCTCTCAAACTGGTTTAATTCTTCTTGCATAGCAAGAATCCAATGTTCATCCTCGATTGCTTCATCAATTTTGGAGGGCTTTATTTGAGAGATGAAAGCCATGTTTAGACATGCTCTATCAAGCATTCGTCGGGTAGTGATACCTGTATTTAATTCAGTAATAATGTTATCAATTGGATGATCTCGATGAGTTCTCCATTCTTTTGGTAAATCTATATGAATATGCTCCTCTTGAGATGGTAGGTTATCATTCATTTTCAAATGCTCAGTATCAGTTGTAGCTTTAATAATAGAAATTTCATTTGAGGATGAACTTGATACTTCCTCTTCATCAGGAATTAAGCCATCCTTTATATCAGGATTGGTTTCATCAAAAGATACATGAATGGATTCTTCCATGGCTAGAGTTCTTTTATTAAAAACTCTATAGGCTTTACTCGTAAGAGAGTAGCCTAGGAATATGCGTTCGTCAGCTTTTGCATCAAATTGGCCGAAGTTATCCTTACCACTATTCAAGACAAAGCATTTACAACCAAATACATGCAAGTGAGAGATGTTTGGTTTTCTAGCTTTGAAGAGTTCATAAGGGGTTTTTCTTAAGAATTGGTCTTATAAGAGCTCGATTTGAAACATAACATGCAGTACTTACTGCATCAACCCAGAAATATTTTGGGAAGTTAGTTTCGTTCAACATTGTACGAGCCAGTTCTTCTAAATACCAATTCTTTCTCTCTACAACACCATTTTGCTGTCGTATTCTAGGAGTAGAAAAATTGTGACTAATGACAAGATCATCATAGAATTCTTCAAAAGACGAGTTTTGAAATTCTCGCCCATGATCACTTCTTATAGCAACGATTTTTAGTGATTTTTCATTTTGGACTCTTTTGGCATAAACGCTAAAGGCTTTGAATGCCTGATTCTTATGAACTAAGAAGAGTGTCCAAGTGTATCTC
>NW_017719673.1:0-326 GCF_001865875.1 Lupinus angustifolius
AAAAATAATCTACTATAACAAGAGCATAGTAGTTACCACCATAACTTTTTGTCCTTGGGGGGCCAAACAAGTCCATATATAGTAATTGCAATGGTCTATCGGAAGAAACCATATTTTTAGGTTTGTGTTGAAAGAATTTTATTTGAGAGGTACGTTTTTCCCTCTCAAAAAATTGTCTCGGGCAACGGCGCAAATTTGTTGAAAGCGAAAATTCCTCTTTATCGGTGTGTTCTCTTTNTGGTTAAGTAAGTGAATTCGGTTTTATTCTTTGTTCTTCATCTCGGAATTGTCGAAATAAATTCCAATGTCGGTATAATGGTTTCAAG
>NW_017719674.1:0-2771 GCF_001865875.1 Lupinus angustifolius
AAGAATTGTGTTTTCACTTCAGGGAAGTAGATTTTCAAGGCAAGAAGATATATTTTTTGAATGAAATGCCTTCCTATTTATAGAGTTCCATGCCACCACTGAGCTGCCTATTTGCACCGCTCAGTAGTTGACCAAACCCTTCAGCATGGGTTTGGTCACTTGGTCAAGTAGCTTCGTTACCTCCTTAAGCTTGACTCACCAAAGCTAGTTGTGAGCTATGGGATCAGCTATGGTGAGCTACTTCTGAAAAGCCTTTGGTGGGCTACTTGAAGTGATGTCATGCATGACTTCATGGTTTCTTGATGGCTAAGTCAATTCTGGGTGCACACTGCTAAGCACACATGTGGCACCGCTAAGCTGTCTGCTTGAGCAGCTTTGAACGTGATGACTCAGACGTGGCTAGGTGCTTGCTGACCTGGTCAGGTGTCCGGTTCACCTTTCAGCATACATGTGGCACCGCTGAGCTGCCTGCTTGAGCAGCTTGGGCGTGTGATAGGCTTGTGTCTGACCATGCCAAGCTTGTGTTATGATCGTGTCAGGCTTTGTCTGGTGCTAGGCTGAGCGGTCAAGCAGGTCCGCTAAGCTGCCTGCTTGAGCAACTTGGTCTGTTCCAGGTTGGTTTGACTGTGCCAGGTTGGGTCTGACCAGGCTAGGCTGGTGTCCAAGTCAGCTCAGCGTGGCTTGGTCCAAGCTCAACTGCCTACTTGAGCACCTTGAGTGTGACTTATTTTTCTTCTTGGACCATGAGTCTTTCTTCTCTTTTCTTTTTCTTTCTAAATCCTACAAAACACATCAAAGAGAAATATAAACACAAATATACAACATTAAGATATTTTATCCAAAAAGTATTGTTTTAAGTTGGTTTTTCTCAACTATGCTTAAGATAAGTGCCATAAAAGTGTATGAAATTTAGGTATGTTTGGCACTTATCAAACTCCCCCCAACTTAAAACTTTGTTTTTCCTCAAAAAAGGGTAAAGTTTATCCGAATTCACATTTGGCTAAGTTTAAAGATGATCAACATGATTTCAAATGTTCATAAGCATGTCAAAAATTGATTTCAATGAGATTTTTCGTGATTTGTGAATTTTGACACATAATTCTTCAAACAAGGAATAAATGCTTTTGTTTATAAAAAATGTGTCAAAATTTACCTAAGCAAATATTTTTCTAACCAAAAAGTGTTTTTTGCACACAAGTTCAAAATTGGAACTTTTTAGAGGGTAAGTGTTTCACTCAATTTCTTCAATCATTTGTTTGTAGTAATTTGAACTTGTTTTTTGTCTCACCTATTCTCTTAAATTGCATAAATAATCAAAGATCACTACGGTCTTTATTTTGGTTGTAATGAGGCTTGGTTTGGATAATGGTTTTTCTAGATATTCAATGTAAGTTAAAAAGAGAGCATTTTTGAAATTTTTCTCAATGAAGCACTTCACTCTTCTTTTCTCCATTATTTCTTTTCCCAGCCTCTTTAAATTTTGAACCTTGGCTCCTATTTTTCTTAATCTATTTTTGTTTTATTTTTCATTTGTAAAGTGATTGAGTTTTTTTTTCTTTCTTTTTATGAAGCAAAGTCCACCAATTTTTCCCCCCAACTTAATTCTTTCAAACTATTTTTTGAATTTTTGAACAAACAAATTTACTTTTTACATATTTACACAATCTAAACAAGAACTTTTTTAAATTACATCAAGTTCTTGTCCCTCCTTTTTAAATGAAGGCTTGTCCTCAATCCTTAAATTTTTTTGAGACTTACTTGATGTGATTTAAAAATTGCTTTGTTTTCAAAATAAAAATGCTAACAAAAGACAATCTTTTTAAATTCAAATTGATCATAACATAGATTAAAGCATAATAGAAAATGACATAAAGAAATGCAACATAACATGGAAATTGAAATTTAGGGAAAAAGAAAACCGGAAAAAGCTTTTCTATTCTTCATCATCTTCCTTCTTTTCTTCTTCACTTGTGTCTTGGGACCTCCCCTCGGGCCATTAGTTTTTGCCACAATTTCTTCATAAGATTCTCCCTTGAAATTGTGCTTTTTACCAAAAATGTTATGCAAACTTTTATAAATACCCTTAATCCCATGGTAGCATGCCTTTTGTTGCAAGTTTTGCATTTGTTGTTCCCTCATTATGGCATCTACTTTAGAACTCATGGTCCTTCCTTAGCTAATTGGTTGCTTTGGGCCTAAGTCACCATACTTCTTGCTAAGCTCGGTTTGAGCTTGTGAGATAGTTTTTTCTTTGCAATAGTTGGTGACATAGACAACATTGATTGCAGATTTGAGGGCCATCAATTCATTGTAGGGTCCGGGCACATTTTGAAATTTACATAAGTCAGTAATAAAAGATGGAAGAATAATGGAAGGGATACCTTTGTTAATGCAATCCCAAATAGCATCGGAGATTACTGCAGCAATGTCTATGGAGTCTTCATCATAGATGGAGCTAATGAGTTTTGCTTTAGGAAGAGGAAGATCTGAGACATGTGATGAAAGCCAAATTTTGGAAAGTATGAAACTTGCCCAAATTTGGGGTTTTTGAGTCATGCAAAACTTGAAAATGGGCCCATACATGTTGAGCTCCAAATCTTCCAAGCATAAGCTCTTCCGCACATACTCTTCTTCATGACTTTCTTCTTCACCCATGTAGTATGCATTGAGCTTTATTTGGTAGTCACACAAGTCATGCTCCTCACTTGATGGATTCCATGAGTTCCCCAAGCACTAATTGATCACGTACTTGTTGTAGGAAACTTGGGTCC
>NW_017719675.1:0-3074 GCF_001865875.1 Lupinus angustifolius
GTGATTTTGCAAAATGCTTTGGTGCTTTGTAATTCAAGAATAGGTGTGTATATAGAATTGGGAAGTCTCTGGTCAAGGCTCTTTGGTCAATGATTTTTGGTTCCAAGGCACATGGCCTAGCAGATGGGCGCTGAGCGCCTGGTCCCCCATGCTGGGTGGTGGGTCAGTGGTCAAGGCTTGACCGAGTTATGTGCCCTTACCATGACTTTAACTATGTTTTGGGCCCCCTTTATTTTTATTTTTTTTGAATTTTCAATTTTGTGGACTTGGTCCATTAACCCATTCTTGAAAGAGAGAAAATTTCTCTTGTTCTAAAAAATTGTTTTCTGAGTTTGATCCCTAATTTTTTTTCTTTTTAACAAAAAAAGAAAGAAGTTAATACTCACAATATAATAAATACAAAAAGTAGGAATGGGAAATAACATATTATATATCAAAATGAACTAGGTTGCCTCCCAGCAAGCGCTTCTTTAATGTCACTAGCTTGACATTGGTTACCAAAAAAATTTGTTCCCTTCTACTACTCCGTTGAGCTAGATTCACCCCTTATGATTGCATTACCATGTTCTCTCAGATTTACTTATGTATTAGCTGAATATGTTGATTTCTGATGTTCAGCTAATTGTTTGGCTAGTTGCCCAATCTGTATCTCCATGTTCCTCAGAGAAGCATCGGTATTCTTATGATTTGACATTGTCATTTGCATAAGCTGGTTTAGAGTATCTTCCAGTTTAATGCTCTTATCCTAGGTGGGGTGTTGAAATTGATTGTTCCGGGGGTAAAAGGGTTCCTTTTGAGGAAGATCTTGCCTCCTATGCTGATTTCTCTGAAACTGATTATTACCCCCTTGAGGGTAATTATTTGGAAAGTTCTGCCTTGGAGGGTTTCCCACAAAATGTATTTCCTAATTCTGGCATGTATTAGAATCATGATCTTCACTACAGTTGTCACACCGATAAATTTGCTTCTTGGAGGTTTCCCATAATTGTTTTGGCAAATCATTAAGTTTTTGGGTTACCTCTTCCAGTTGTTGTTGAAGCAATTTGTGTTAGGCCAGTACTGCATTAGTTGAGCTTAATTCAAGTATTCCACCTTGCCTAGGTGGTGGCCTTCTCTGGTGTTGACTTTTTTGATCATTTAATGCTATGAATTCAATGATATCAATGGCCTCTTGCAGAGGTTTAGCCATTAACTGTCCGCCCGCAGTTGCGTTCAAGATCCATTTGTGCTGCTGTTGGAGTCCATTAACAAAAATGTAGATCTGAGTTTGAACCTCGAAACCATGGTTGGGCGATTTTATTAGCATGGATTTGAATCTGTCCCATGCTTCGTAGAGACTTTCCCCTGTAGGTTGGATGAAAGTTGAGATAACAGTTTTTTACTCCATGAATTTTCCTTGCGGAAAATATCTTGACATGAATTTTTCCTCAACATATTCCAGATGTTTTGAAAATGTGGTGGAAGATCTAGGAACCATTCTTTGGCTTTTCCGATAAGTGTTAACGGTAAAAGCCTCAGAAAAATGGCATCCTCCTCAGATAAAGAGATCCCAGTAGTCCCTACCAGCTCATAGAATTTTGTGAGGTAGTGTCCGGATCTTCATGATCTAGACCAGCGAAAGGGTTGGCGTACATAAGTTGTACCAACCTAGTTTTCATATCTGGTGGCATTTGAGTGCATGAGGGTCTTCCTATTCTGATCATATTTCTGGGGGTAAAACTGAGAAATCCACCAATTTTATTTTGATTCTCTGCCCTTGATTCATGATTCTCTGCCATTTCTATCCTTTCTTTTTGGATGATAGGTTTTGCTTGACGAGCCCCTTTTTGTGATTTTTTCATCTTTTTGAGTGTTTTCTCTATCTTGGGATCGAGAGAAAATTCCATTTGTTTGTTCCTGTTCATGCACAAGAAAGGTTTTCTCTGTCTATTTTCCAAGAAAAGTTAGTAGACAAATAATATACATATTTAATAATTTACATCTCTGTACACAGTCAAACAATTTGTACAAAAATAAATTTATGCACAATTATTTGATGAATGACATATAAATATGAAATGTTCTATTATTAAAGCAATTCTCCGACAACGGCGCCAATTTGTTGAAAGAATTTTATTTGAGAGATAGGTTTTCCCCTCTCAACAAATTGTCCCCAGCAACGGCGCCAATTTGTTGAAAGCGAAAATTACTCTTTATCGGTGTGTTCTCTTTTTATTTGGTTAAGTGAACTCAACTTTATTCCTTGTTCGCCATCTCAGCTTTGTTGAAATAAATTCCAACGCCAGTATAATGGTTTCAACAACATTTCAGTTACAACTTACTTCTAATAATCATGTGAATAAGTTATTCATTCTTTGCCCCATCTCGGCTATGTTAGAATAAATTCTAACGCCGCAACAATAGTATCGAAGCAATCCCCTATTACATAATTATTAAGTACCTTTGAATATCATCTCGGTTTTGTGGAATAAATTCCAACACCAGTTTAATGGTATTCTAATGTACAAAAGTGATGAATAGTTCGTTGTTAGAAACAAATAAATAAATAAATAAAGAACAAAAGAATAATAAAGTTAAGTGACATTTATTTATTTACTCCCTTTCGGGTTCCTTTTATTAACAAACCAAACTTCTTCCTTAAGGAAAGTTGGTATTAAAGAATAAATAAATTCATCACTTTTGTATATTAAAAGGTGTTTCAACAAATAAATTTATTGATAACACTTTACTATTTTACAATTTACACCTCTTTGAAGATTCAATTGTAGTATAGTATAAGGTTATGTCGAACCAGAAGGAATTGGGTTATGTTGAACCACAATGAATTGCCTAATAGAATGAATCATATGAATAAGTCAATGCACAAATACTGAGTAAACATATTTTGGTTTTGATTTGATTTTTATATAAACATTTAACAAGAAATATAAACTAAGTATTAACAAATTCTTGAGGAGACAATATTATTTTGAATGATGAAAGTATTTCTCAACTTCTTATGTATTTGAACTACTTAGACAAGTTCTTATGTTTTACTTTGATTAACTCCAAACACCAAGGTCGGAAATCCTCCT
>NW_017719676.1:0-18962 GCF_001865875.1 Lupinus angustifolius
GAAAATAAACTAAGTAGTACAACTACTTCTTAGTTTATTTGTTAAGTGTTTGAGACAAGTAATTTTTCATGACTTTAAATCAGTTTTTAGGTGATCAATCTAAAAAGAGCATTAAGAACTTCTCAAACAAATAAAATTAACCAAAGCACCAACTTGAATGATTAAAATTCAAATTTAGAATAAAAGAAGAAGAAGAAATACATAATCAACTTTCAAATGAAATTGTTAGGAGCATGATCCATCCATCCAAGGATTGGATACTTTAGGTTCCAAATTAGATTACAAAATGGATTTTTGCATCTCATTTGCCTTCTCCTTTCTCCTCTTGAATTATAAACTAAAAACTATAACACTTACTTACAAAAAACTTCTATGAACTAATAATAAGAAGAGAGAATTGTGTTTTCACTTCAACGAAGAAGATTTTCAAGGCAAAAAGATATATTTTTCGAATGAAATGCCTTCCTATCTATAGAGTTCCCTGCCACCACTGAGCTGCATGTTTGCACCGCTCAGCAGCTGACCAAACCCTTCAGCATGGGTTTGGTCACTTGGTCAAGTAGCTTTGTCACCTCCTTAAACTTGACTCACCAAAGCTAGTTGTGAGCTATGGGACCAGCTATGGTGAGCTACTTCTGAAATGCCTATGGTGGACTACTTGAAGTGATGTCATGCATGACTTCATGGTTTCTTGATGGCTAAGTCAATTATGGGTGCATACCGCTAAGCACAGACGTGGCTTGGTGCTTGCTGACCTGGTCAGGTGTCTGGTGCACCACTCAACATACATGTGGCACCGTTGAGCTGCCTGCTTGAGCAGCTTGGGCGTGTGCCAGGCTTGTGTCAAACCGTGCCAAGGCTGGTGTCTAGGTCAGCTCAACATGGTTTGGTCCACGCTCTGCTGCCTGCTGGAACACCTTGAGTTTGACTTCTTTTTCTTCTTGGACCATGAGTCTTTATTCTATTTTCTTTTTCTTTCTAAATCCTACAAAACACATCAAAGAGAAATACAAACAGAAATATACAAGATTGTGATATTTTATCCAAAAAAGTATTCTTTAAGTTGGTCTTTCTCAATTATGCTCAAGATAAGTACCATAAAATTGTATGAAATTTAGGTATGTTTGGCACTTATCAGTTTGAAAGAAGTTTTTGTTTGTTTACCCATTTGACAAGCACTACATAGTTTGTCTTTAACAAATTTCATTTTAGGTAAACCAACAACTAAGTCTTTCTTAATAAGTTTATTCAAATGGTCCATATGTATATGAGAAATTCTCCTATGCCATAGCCATGCATCATAATTATCTTTTGCAACTAAATATGTTATTGGTAAAGATGAATCTATGTCAATCATATATATTGTTTATCCTTTTACCAACAAGTTTAGAGTTTTGAGAGTTCTTACTTTCAATGATGCACTTATCTGGGTAGAATGCCACATGGAAGCCTTTGTCACATAATTGACTTATGCTTAGAAGGTTGTGCTTGAGTCCATCAACATATAGTACACCTTCTATAGTTGTTGAGGGTGGCTTACCGATTCTACCAACTTCAAGAATTTTTCCTTTGTTGTTATCACCAGAAATGACATATCCTTTGTCCCTTGGAGTGAGGACAGGGAATTTATTTCTATCGCTCGTCATGTGTTTTGAGCAGCCGCTATCCAGGTACCATAAGTTGCAGGTGGCTCTAAAATTTTCCTACAAAACAATTTAAGTTTTATTAGGTACCCAATATTCTTTGGGTCCTACATAGTTAGTACCTTTCTCAACCCATTTAAAATGACCTAGGGGTACACCATATTTTCTAATTTTACATGTATTTGGTGTGTGTCCACGGTTCTTGCAATATCTACATGTGGGTTGATGGTCAGGTATCCTAAATTTATTTTTACTGTTTTTAAAAACATGGATATTTTATTTTTCAAAGTTTATCTTAGTTGGGACACTTTGTTTATTAGAAACATGGCTTTTTGAATAGCCCAAACTTGTTCAGTCTGTTGAGTGTCTTTGATCACTTATGATCTTTTTCAAAGTTTTACTACTTTTGTTCATTTTATTAAGTTCAAGATTCAAAGTTGAAACTTTATTTTCAAGAATGATACAGTTTTGACATGAAGATGATGATGGTTTGTTTTTAAAAGTATCTAACTCAGATTTTTATTTTAGAAACATTTTAGTAAGTTTGACATATTCATCATGCAAGTCATTGAAAGTAGTTTGTAATTCAGAAAAATATAGTTGAGCGTCATTTACCTATTCATCATCAGAATGATGAGATGCCATTAAAGAGAGATGTGCTTGTTCCTCAATTTCAGGTTCAGTGGCAGAACTAACATCATTGTCTTCCCAAGATATGTAGGCTCTTCGTCCATTCTTTGTTTCATTCTTCCCTTTGAAATAATTCTTCTTTAGATTAGGACAATCCATCTTCATGTGACCAGCTTTGCCACATTCAAAGCATATGAAATTTTGGTTTGAAGTTGAGGCGTCATTGTTCTTGGTGAATTTCCTTGTTTGTCCAATTATAGCACATTTGTTCCTCTTGAGGAATTTTCTGAATTTCTTCACAAAAAGACTCATGTCTTCCATCTCTTCCTTATCAGATTCATCTTCTAATGACTCGAATTTTTCCACTCTAGCCTTGAGAGAGATATTCTTCGTTTTCTTTTCTTGTTCTTCTTGTTGGTCAAGTTGGCTGAGTTCTAGTTCATGTTCCTGCAATTTTCCAAACAACGCAACCAGAGACATTTTTGATAAACTTTTCTTTTCATAAATGGCTGTTACCTTGGGTTGCCATGTTCTGGTGAGTGATCTTAGAACTTTCAAGTTCAAGTCACTGTTTGGTAGGACCTTACCAAGAGCAAGAAGGTGATTTGTGAGATGAGTAAATCTCTTTTGAAGATCCAGAATCTTCTCTCCTACTTTCATATGAAACATTTCGTATTCTTCGGAAAGAGTGTTGAGTCTAGATCTTTTTACCTCCTCTGTTCCTTCTTGTGTAGTCTCTAGAGTATCCCATATTTCTTTCGCATATTTGCAGTTTGATACTCTAAAGAACTCATCAATACTAAGTGTTGAAGTGAGGATCTTCTTTGCCTTGAGATCATACTACACCTTCTTCTTATCTTCATCATTCCATGAAGATTTGGGTTTTACTTCCCTTACACTTTTCATAATGGTGAACGGTTTATATGGTCCTTCTTCAATCGCGTTCCACATATCCAAGTCTTGAGATTCTATGAAGATTCTCATTCTGATTTTCTAGAAATCATAGCACTCTTCAACAAAGCTTGGAGGTCGATTGATGTTGGAACCTTCTCCTAGGAATGATCTTGATGCCATCTTTGATATAGGATCAACTTTGAGAATATCTTTCTCAAAAATAGCTCTGGTGTCAATTGTAAGATTGAGTTTGCAACTAAGAGGAGGGGGTGAATTAGTTGACTTAAAATAATGGTCACTTTTTCTGCAAAATCGAGAGTTAAAGTGCAGCGTAAAATATATGCAGAAAAATAATAAGTAAAATAAAATTGATAAGGGAGAAGAGAGTACACAATGATTTTTATATTGGTTCACCTTCTTGTCCACTGAAGGCTATGTCTAGTACTCTTGCATCATAAGAGATTTTTCAACTAAAGATTATGAGTTGCAATTCTAATATCTCACCCCGAGATATCTATGTACCTTACACACTCCTTAATCCTTATTCACTTTTGGAAAACCCTTTTCCAAGTGATTCTAATCCCCTTTCTTATCACACCCCGTGAAAGAAAGTATTCTACAATAATAATGAAGAATGTACAACAATGGCGGAATTGTCTTTTACAAGTATGAAAGTGATGTAACTTTCAATCAAAACAACTCTTTAGTATACTTAGTAATAATGCTCTTTATAAGTTTTTAAACTTGAAACACTTTCACTTTAAGCAACTTCACAAAAATCAACTTTGAAAGTTTTAAGAACTTGTTGCAAAAGTGCAGAAAATAATTTCAGAATGTGTGTTAGAGCTTTTGAAATTTGTATGAGAGTTGTGTATATGTTGTGTGTTGTGATTATGAGTTTCAATGCCTTTATATAGGCTTTCCAACCAGCCAAAATGCCTATTTGAAAGGGTAGGAATTGATTGGAATGAAAACATGTCTTCTGGATTGAAACTCATTCACTTTGAATTTGAAAATCTGATACAACAACTCTCAGTAATCGATTACAGTATTGAGTAATCGATTACTCAAGTGTTCTGTCCACTGATCATTTTAATCTTCGTTTTATTTTCTAATTGTTTGACATCAAAACAATTTTTAAAAACATTAGTTCAAAACCACAATTTTAAATTTTTAATGAAGTTAAGTCTATATGGAGATATTTTATAGTATCCTCATACATGCAGTTGTGGTCGGGAATGATGGCACTTGCTCTGCTAGGGTTTGATAAACTCCAACATTCTGGGAATCTGTCCTAAATTCTTGGAACCAAATTTTCAACTTTCTTGGATCTTATCTCCCATTTTCTTGGGTCTTCTTCTTCTTTTTCTCTGCATCATGACAAATGAACCTTGCATTCCTTGGTCTTTTCTCGGAGGAACTTCAGCCATCACCGAACCTCCATCCCCCAAACAACTAAATTCTTTGCTCAGGTAGTGAAGAACACTTGAGATATTACTGTATCTTAACTTCCACAGCCTTGCACCAAAGGAGATGTCATAGCTATTAAAACCCCAGAGAAGGAATACCAAGCAGGCCTTTAGAGGTGTAAGAACCATCTTCATGGCAGACTTATTTTCTCCAAGGGAGATTCTCCCATCAAATATGCTGACTTAAAAAGCAAGCCCACTGCATTATGGATCATGATTGGAAAATGGAGTATGATTTCATTAGGAAATGGCTTCTATGACTTCACCTTCTCTTCGGAGGATAACATGAGGAGTATATGTGCAGTTGGGTATTGGAATCTCAAGCCAGACATTCTTCGAATGTTTCTCTAGACCCTTGATTTCAATCCTAATCTACAAAAGATGTCACATACTCAAAGCTGGGTTAAAATCATGGGGCTTCCCCAAGAATATTGGAGTCATAGGATCATATTCTCCATTGCAGGGGGAATTTGCACACCAATTTCATTGGATAAGGCAACAAACAACAGATTTTTTGGTCATTTTTCCAAGGTGCTAGTGGATATCAATCTGAAAAGCAATCTTCCACACCAGATTTTGATTCAAAGTGAAGGATTTCCATTTTTTGTTTCTATAGAATATGAAAATATCCTTGAATTTTGCTATGGATGTCAATCTGTTGGACATCTGACAGCTAATTGCAGAAGAACTCTAAAAAAACTCTAAGTGGAGGAGCCCCCTAAAAAACCAAAGAAAAATTTGGTAGTGGATAAAGCTACAAAACAAATGGAGAATAAGGAGGATAATGATTTAGTCATTAATCTCGAAATTGATGGAAGAGGGGTGCAAAACCTAGAAAATATGGAGAGGATTGTCTCAACTCCTGAAAATATGCAAACATCTAATCACTCTAATCAATCTGATGATGACACTAATGAGACTAGAGTGGACAACACTACTCAAAACTCCCCTATTATTCAGCAAATGGACAGAGAGAATTTCACAGTCCAAGCCACTAAGGAAATTGTTAATTAAGTGGCTGCTAAAGACCTGAGCATCCTAGGCAAGCTTTAGGCTGAGGAAGAGGAAGTGGAGAGGATAACTAAAGAGAGATCCTTCACCACAATCCTAACAAAATCACAAAAAAAGAGGATTAGGAAGAAAGGCACTCCTGAGAGGTTGCACTTTACTCGTAGGGGTGGATCTCAAAATGCCATCCAATGAAGGTTTTGTATTGGAACTATAGGCGTATAGGGAATAACAAGACTAGGTTAATGTTAAAAAAAACCTTTGTCTGACTAATAAGCCTGATATGTTATTCATAGCTGAGCCAAAAATTCATTTTGAAGACATCAATCCTATATTTTGGAGAAACTTAAACTTGAAGTTGTTTGTAGTTAATGATAGAGGCCCTTTGCTTCCGAGTATCTGGGGGTTTTGCATATTAGATATTAATCGCAGTGTTCTATCTACCTCTGATCAACAAATAGCTCTTTCTCTGTCTATTGAGAAGCAAACATTGTTTATTTGTGCAGTTTATGCCAGCACCAACTATTTGCAAAGAAGAAGTCTTTGGGTTGAAATTGAAAATATTATGCTTAATCATGTTGGATCTTGGTGCTGCATTGGAGACTTTAACACTATTCTTGGTGAAAATGAGTCTAGAGGATGTACCTTGCGAAATAGAGTTGTAGTTGAGGACTTCAAAGATTTCTCTGATAGGTCTAATCTTTTGCACTTAGCCATTAGGGGTGCTAATTACACTTGGTCAAATAAGAGAAGGGGCTTAGCTCTTACTGAGAAAAGACTTGATAGAAGCCTTTGCGATGAGGCTTGGTTATCCTCTTCGCATAAGGTTTTCTATTGCACTTTGCCTAGATTATGCTCTAACCATCACCCTATTCATTTGTGCTCAAACCATGTTGATATTAGAAGGCCTGTTCCTTTCAGATTGCACAAAATGTGGTTGAACCATCAGGATTGCCAGAGAGTGGTCTCTGAGTCATGGAGAGAAGTGGTTTTTGGCTGCCCTATGTTTATTTTGTCTTAAAAACTCAAAAGGCTCAAGGATAAGCTAAAGGATTGGAACATCAATGTCTTTGGCAACATTCACACTAGAGTGCAAGTTGCTTTAACCAAGGTTGAAGCTATCCAATCTTGTATTTAGAATGTTGCCCCTAACCAAGACATGTTAGACCAAGAGTTTGTAGCAGAAAATAACCTAATGGAAGCTTTGGCAATGGGAGTGGAGTTTTGGATGGAGAAGTCTAGGCTAATCTGGCACATAAACGGAGATAGAAACACTAGCTTCTTCTATAAGATTACTAAAATTAGATAGGTCACAAAATCCATGTCTCTGCTCAAGGAGGGGGATAATATTTTAACTGACCAAAATGCAATTGGCAATCATGCTCTTAGATTTTACAATGATTTATTTGCTTCAAGTAACAATTTCTCTCCTAACTCTCTAATGCATAGTGTCATTCCTAACATAGTCAGTAATTCTGAGAATACAATGTTAACTGCTGTACCTTTCCGCTTAAGGCACCAAAGTCTCACAGCTAATATCAATAGCAATTGATTCCAGGGAAGTTCTTTCTAGAGCAGTAAGAGCCTATTCTGTCAATGAGGAGATCAAGGTTGCTGTGTTTTCAATGAATGGTGAGGGTGCTCCTGGTCCTGATGGTTTGGTGGTTGATTCTACCAACAATTTTGGGATATCGTGGATAAAGATGTGTGCAATTCTTTCAAACAATTTTTCAATTATGGTTGGATACTTCCCAATCTTAAATCCAACACTGTTGTGCTCATTCCTAAATCTGCTATTGTTGAGAGAATCAAACATTACAAACCTATTGCCTTAGCTAATTTTCAGTTCAAAATAATAACAAAAGTCTTTGCTGACAAGCTTGCTTCTATAGCTTCAAGGATTGTCTCTCCTCAACAAAGAGGATGCATCAAGGATAAGCACATTCATGACTGTTTATGCATTGCTTCTGAGGCAATTAACCTCCTGGATCACAAGGTTTTTGGTGGTAATTTGGCTATCAAGCTTGACATCAAAAAATCTTTTGATACTTTGGATTGGGACTTCCTAATTGATACTCTCAAAACCTTTGGCTTTCATGGCAAATTCAGCAATTGGATCTAGACAATTTTGCATTCTGCCAAGCTTTCTATAAATGGCAATGGCCAAAATTTTGGTTTCTTCAATTGCAGGATAGGGGTAAGACAAGGTGACCCTCTATCCCCCTTACTATTTTGCTTGGTAGAGGATGTCCTAAGCAGAGGAATTACAAGGTTGGTCTCTGAAAACAAAGTGAAACCCATTGGTGGTCCTAGAAGCACAATAACTTCCTCTCATGTGCTATATGCAGATGATATCCTAATATTTTGTAGAGGCAACAAAAGGGAGCTTAATAAATTGAAGAAGCTTATTGTTGACTATGCATCAGCTTCAGGCCAACAAATCAACCAGAACAAATGGAAGTTTTACACTGGTAAGGCCATAAACAGGAAAGTGGTTTATTTATCCAAAAACCAAACTAGACCAGTTGATTACTAAAAAACCGATCCAACACAATACAATCACATTCAGTTTTTATAGTTTGATTTATGTGGGTCAGTTTTTAATTCTATTTTTGGACTCATCTTGATTTCAACATCTGTATCCCATAATTGTTGCTTTTGGAGAAATGGTGAATGTGTTAAGAATCTGGCTATGACATTCTTCTATGAACTAAATGAAAAAAACATATAATTGGGTTTGACATTATATCTTAACTCAAAACCTTAAGGCATTAGGTGTATTAGTTCATCCATTTCTATGCTCTTCAACTTGTCGCTTTAACACTCTATTAAGTCATACGTAGAGATGGCAAAACGGGCATTACCCGCGGGATACATTTTTTGTCCATTTGCCCGTTTTGCCCGCCAAGTTTGTGGGCATTTCTGTTGGGCATGCGGGCGGCCCATAAACATAATTTAAGGAAAAAAATAAGAAAATTTTAGATTAGGTATGATGTAATGTGATTTTTAATCCCTAAAAAATTTGTAATCTAATGTAATTTGTTAAACTTCATATAAAATAGCAAAACATTTGTTAATTTTTTTATCTTCAACTACTTTATTTAATTTCATTTCATTTATTATATGATTTTTTTTTAATTATTCAAAAATGCCTGCGGGCCGCTTGCAAGCCCGTTAGTCCGTTTTAAAACGGGCATGACATTGAATTTTGTCCGTTAATCAATGCGGGCATGCCCGCGCCCGCTTAAATTTTTGCGGGCATTTGCGGGCGCGGGCTAAACGGGTCGGGCGGCCCGTTTTGCCATCTCTAGTCATACGCGTCAAACCATTGGCTTTGATACACTTATTGAGAAATCTTCATCCATAAGCTATAACATTTTTCAATAGGCTAAGTGAAGAAGCATATAAGTAGGTTTGACACCACATTATGACCCAAAACCTTAAAATAGTAAGTAGTTTTATAGGTTCGCTCACATGTTCTTCAACTCATATGCTTTTACATAATGTGAGATTTCTCATTCACGCTTAGAATGTCCAAATAAAATCGGAAAGAACCTACATTTTTTTAGACCAAAAAATCTTTTCTTCTTAAATTAGCTTCCATTTTGGTCCACAAAGACCTCTATGATCTCCTTTTCAAGAAGAAGCCCTCCAGAAGGAACAGAGATTACCCAAGGCGGCGCTAGTCTCCGAGAGGTGAACACCTCATACAATGTGTCGTTTGAAGAATTCAAAATCACATACTCTAACTAGTCTAATCCCCAACATATATTCTCACCGCACCAACACATAGATTTCACCACATCTGAAAGACCAAGCTCTTTTACTTCCATAAATCCTCTACCACCATCGTGTCTGAATATGCAATCGCGTTAGCACCCTTGGCTTTGGTGATAACCGCAATGGTTTCGAAAGTAGGGATCTCTGCGAAGCAATGGATTCAGAGAGAGATAAGAGGAATTCCATGGAATCGAGAACCTCCGTGGAAAAAAGTTGAAGTTGGAGGTGTGGCTCTCTCTCTCCCTGGAAACTATATTAGCATGTTTTTTTGGGAGAGAAGTTGGAGAAGGAAGATGAGAGGAACGAGAAGAGCTAAGAGGGTAGGAGAAGGATTCTCATCTATCCATAACCAAATAACATTTCCTAAAATAATATAAAATATTAATTTATATTTTTTATATTTTTTCTTAATTAAATGACACATTTTAATTGGTTTAGTACACTATTAGAGACACCAATAATTACAGAAGATCTTCATTCTTAAATGGCAAGCCAATACAGATGTGGAGAGAAGTTTTTTTCTCCATACAAAACCAAAATTTTCTCTCTCAATCACCTCCACCTCTAGTTTAGATTGAGACTTTTAAGTATATAAAAATTAGAGTAATTATCCATTTTCCTCGCTCATATTTTTTCCGTGGATACTAATTTAGTTCTTAAAAATTTTAAGTGATATTTTAGTTCTTCCGTCATTTCGGTTTCGTTAACTACAATAAATTTGCTCAGATAATACATTAAGTGCTGACATGACCTTTACTAGATAGTCCAATGTGTATAAGTTATCATGTCATTGATTAGAATTTTATAAAGGAACAAAATCTGCTTCCACATTCACTACTTCAAAACTGACAAATCCGCAAATGCAACAAGAACAAAGAGAGAATCCATCAAACAAAAGAAAGAGGGGAAACTTTACCATACACTTCTGAAAAGAGTTGTGCAAGGAAAGCAAGGCTTCATTGTCTTCATGAGTATAAGAGAATTGAGATTTGTGCATACATGTTTACATTAGATATAAGGAAAATTGAAGAAACGTGGATCTTATAATTCCAAATTTCCAATAATACATACATATAGAGGGAACCAATCAAAGATTTGACACAAGAGGTGGTGTTGGGGTT
Organism: Lupinus angustifolius; assembly: GCF_001865875.1. Classification (NCBI taxonomy): domain Eukaryota; kingdom Viridiplantae; phylum Streptophyta; class Magnoliopsida; order Fabales; family Fabaceae; genus Lupinus; species Lupinus angustifolius. The sequence goes on from NW_017719676.1 coordinate 10,546, forward strand.
GAAGGAGAAGGAAGAGAGACAGGAGTAAAAGGGGCTCTATTTTTTTTTAAAAAAGCATCAAAAAATACTTTTATTAAAAAATATTACTTAAAAAAAACAACGTGACGAAATGTTTTTAAAAAAAACTTCTAATTCATGACATGATAATTTTTACATCTAGGATCATCTAGTAGAAGCAATCAGCACTTAATGTGTCACGCGAATAAATTTGTTATAGTTAACCGAGTCGAGATGATGGAAGGATTAACGTGACTCGACGTTGAATTTGTTGGGAACGAAAATGTCACTTCAAATTTTTTTGGAACTAAATTGGTACCCACGAAAAAGATAAGAGACCAAAATGAGTAATTACTCTAAAAATTAAGATGTTATCGACATTTTTATCTTTTTATTTAAAGTAGATTACACATTTATCCTTAAATCTTAAAAGAAAAAATTATCTTTAGTATTGGAGAAGAGTCTCAACCTTTTCATTTTTGTTCTCTTCGGATTTTTTTCATTTTTATTCTATTCCCTCTTTTTCATTTTTATTTTCCTAACAACTTAATATTTATGTACTATAAAGAATTACATAAAGTATCTATTATTCATTTGCATTATTTTATTTTGAAAATTTAATTATAATTAAACTTAAATGATAGATTATACTTTAACGACATATATGTTTTAAGTGCTATTCAATTTGCAAGTTTGTTACAAATTTGTTCTAATCCTTTCCTACACAAATTTACTATCATTAGGAACTTTAATGTTACAATCAACTACCTATTTGCTCCTTTTATAACTGAGGTTTCTTGGCATCCTCCTCTAGTGGGTTGGACTAAGATTAATTTGGATGGTAATGCTCATGGAGCTCTAGGTCCTACCAATGGGGGAAGCATTTTCAAGTATAGCTCAGGAGCTTTTATGGGCTGCTTTGCTTCCAATTTCAACATCCAATATTCTCTTTATGCTGACAGTCTGCTATCATTGCTATAGGGATTGTTCATGCGAAAGGTTGGAAAAATCTTTAGTTGGAATGTGATTCAGCTATAGTGGCGGGCATTTTTAATGGCAAATTCTCTGCCTCGACGTTGAATTTGTTGGGAACAAAAATGTCACTTCAAATTTTTTAGGAACTAAATTGGTACCCACGAAAAAGATAAGAGACCAAAATGAGTAATTACTCTAAAAATTAAGATGTTATCGACATTTTTATCTTTTTATTTAAAGTAGATTACACATTTATCCTTAAATCTTAAAAGAAAAAATTATCTTTAGTATTGGAGAAGAGTCTCAACCTTTTCATTTTTGTTCTCTTCGGACTTTTTTCATTTTTATTCTATTCCCTCTTTTTCATTTTTATTCTCCTAACAACTTAATATTTATGTACTATAAAGAATTATATAAAGTATCTATTATTCATTTGCATTATTTTATTTTGAAAATTTAATTATAATTAAACATAAACGATAGATTATACTTTAACGACATATATGTTTTTAGTGCTATTCAATTTGCAAGTTTGTTATAAATTTGTTCTAATCATTTCCTACACAAATTTACTATCATTAGGAACTTGAATGTTACAATCAACTACCAATTTGCTCCTTTTATAACTGAGGTTCCTTGGCATCCTCCTCTAGTGGGTTGGACGAAGATTAATTTGGATGGTAATGCTCATGGAGCTCTAGGTCCTACCAATGGGGGAAGCATTTTCAAGGATAGCTCAGGAACTTTTATGGGCTGCTTTGCTTCCAATTTCAACATCCAAGATTCTCTTTATGTTGACAGTCTGCTATCATTGCTATAGGGATTGTTCATGCGAAAGGTTGGAAAAATCTTTGGTTGGAATGTGATTCAGCTATAGTGGTGGGCATTTTTAATGGCAAATTCTATGTTCTTTGGAAGCTGTTCAACAAATGGCATTTGTGCCAAGTGCATATCTCTTCTATAGTCCTTAGAGTGCTTCACATTTATAGAGAATGGAACTTTTGTACTGACAAATTATCCTCCTTTGATATATCTTCTCAAGTTTATGATTGGTGGGATCATACCCTTCATTTATTCTTGAGGAGTTCAATAGAAATAGATTAGGGCTTCCAAACTAGAGTCTGGATCCTCTCCAGTAATGGAGAGAGGCCAGTACATCATAAGATCATGACACGTGGCAGGGTAAAAAATCAATGGTTATAATTATTCAATAAAAATAATTAAATTTTAATTAAAAAAGATAAAAATCCCTAAATCCCTTCTCATCATGCACCTCATCTCTCTACCCTCTCCATACTCTCTTCTTCCACATACTGTCCCTATCACATTGTTTCATAATTCACGTGAAAGTGAAATGCATCACATTTCGTTATGCTTTTCTATTTTTATGGTAATTCCGGTTAACAACCAGAGCATCGACACCGTAATGTATCACTATGCCACGACGGTGCAATCCAGGTGATGGCAACAGAAGCGAGAAGTGTACAATGAGATTCTCCAACGTCTCAAGGATTCCGACAGCAAATTAAAGAAGTTATGCAACCTGGCTTCGACGATCTGCTTTGAGCTCACTTTAGTAAAGGTCCTCTCATAAAGAAGAATAAGGAAGAAGAAACTTTGTGATTTGATTTTCTGGATGCAGAAATTTTTATTTTTTCACACAAAAACTGTTTCTCTAGTGATGATAAACATCATCACATTGTTTCATAATTCACGTGAAAGTGAAATGCATCACATTTTGTTATGCTTTTCTATTTTTATGGTAATTCCGGTTAACAACCAGAGCATCGACACCGTAATGTATCACTATGCCACGACGGTGCAATCCAGGTGATGGCAACAAAAGCGAGAAGTGTACAATGAGATTCTCCAACGTCTCAAGGATTCCGACAGCAAATTAAAGAAGTTATGCAACCTGGCTTCGACGATCTGCTTTGAGCTCACTTTAGTAAAGGTCCCCTCATAAAGAAGAATAAGGAAGAAGAAACTTTGTGATTTGATTTTCTGGATGCAGAAATTTTTATTTTTTCACACAAAAACTGTTTCTCTAGTGATGATAAACATCCGTGGAAGAAGAGGATATGGAGAGGGTAGAGAGATGAGTTGCAGGATAAGAAGGGATTTAAGGATTTTTATCTTTTTTAATTGAAATTTAATTATTTTTACTGAATAATCATGATCGTTAATTTTTTACCCTGCCATATGTCATGATCTTATGATGTACTGGCCTCTCCATTACTGGAGAGGATCCCGACTCTTCAAACTATAGGTTCAAAAATGTGTAAAGTCAAATGTATAAACTCTTAGTTCTCTTTGTAATCTTTGCAATTTTTTCCTATTTTTAATATATTTGAGTGCAGTTGCAACTTAACCTTTAAAAAAGAATCGTAAGTTTCTTAAGGTTTTCTAATGTTTTATTAATCGATTAATTAAAATAAATGTTAATTAAAAATCAAATAGTAAAGAACAATAAAATTAGTTTTAGAATATTTAAAAATTATTTTTTATTATTAATATATTTATACTTAAAAAATGACGACAATACCCACTCCCGTTATTTGAATATGCATATAATAATCTTTGTTTCACTGTTTATATTTATAATTTTATATATACACATTTCAAATATATATTAAAAAAACAGATGACATCTCCAATTTGGTTGAAGAAACATTTTCCTAATATTCCTAGCCTGAATCCAATGGGGTAAAAAAAAGGAGAAACACCTAGCTAAAATATAAATGCATAAGTATGTAATATGACGATACTTTTATTCTTACATAGCATTTCTATCAACAACAAAAAAATGTTGTGTGGACAACATTTTGATAAAGGGGAATACAAATCTATCTATTTTTGTTATTTTTAATGGCGTTTATATAAAAACATTAAACATAAAATTTTATGATGCATACACAGTTTTTAACATTTAATTAAACCTGATTTTTTCTCTATTTTTACGAACAAAAAATTGCATGACTTAGTGGTAAACTACTAAATATATTTTTTATCTTCAATAATATCATTTAAAATCTATATACTGACGGTGCAAAAATTTATACACATGCACTTCATCATCCATATTTATTATGATTAACTTTTTTGAAAAGTCAATAATAATTAAATATCAATGGTATATGATGTAATGATAGTCTAAAACTCATACACTATTAATACATGCATTTTTTCTCTTTTTGGATATGATTGATCTTCGGCTAAAATTGGACGGTTCAAATAAAGGGTGGACATCTTCTATTCCACAAGTTGTATCATTATATGTATCATCTATTTATAATTGGTTGAAAAATATTTTTAAATTAAAAAACTAATAATTAACTATTTTTCTGATCAATCATTCATAATACATGCAATGATACTACTTATAAGATAACAGATGTACACCTTATATTAAAATAGTACCAAAATAAGTGTCACATTGTTGCTTAGAAACGCTAGTTTATATTGTTTTTAGTAAGGTTCCATCTCGAAAAAGTAACATAAACGTTGGTTTATAATTGATTTCATTGCATTATGATTCCGCTCCTAGATAGAAGTAAGAGATGAGGGTCAATGATGCTTATGAAGCATTTTATTGTTATCTTCAATGATATCACATGCAGTAGTGTTAGATGTTAATGTAACAGCCTTTTTTTATTCCCACATTTAGTGTCAAGAAACTAGAACAATAACCTCTGATTAAGTGAAATTTCTCATAATTAAGGAGTAGAAAAATGTGATGGAAAATTCAACACATTAATAATGTAAACTCTAACATAGTATATGCAACAGATAATAATTTCTCCAACTTGCTAGAATCTATGAGGAACAATATCAAATAATGTTGTAATACACAAGGGAAATCTGAATTTTAACATGGAAAACCTTCCCGAAGTGAGAAGTAAAAAACCACGGGAACAAGCCACTCAATCAAGGTCAACTATAATCAAAATAGGAATACAAGAGTGTCTCCAAAATACAGCACAAAACATGTTCAACAATACGGCATACAACAGAGAAACAAGCTTGAAAATGACAACAAGAAAAACCAGAAAAAACAAGAAACACAGCTGCTGTAACAGCTTGATTTCTACCACCTTGGACGTCGTCTCACCAATCCAACCGTTCCGAATTAAGTACTATAAGTTGTGAACCTGCTGTCAAAATTTCAGCCCGATCCAACGGTGAATAAAGATGCAGTCGCGAGTTTCTCACGGCTGCTCGGAGTTCGTGCAGGTTGAGTTTTCTTATCTTCTCTCACACTTTTCAATTGCCTCTTTTTGCATAAATTGCATTGACTCCTTTGTCACATCTGACCCCTATCTATTAGATTAAGTGGGACAAGTGAGCTTTGCCCAACTGGGTCTTTCTCCACATAGGAAGGGAACCCAAACTCATCGGACGAATCCGTGCCTCTGCCCGCACCAGCAGGAGCAGACACAAAGCAGAAACAGCAGCAGACAACAGCATCAGGTGGTATGATGGGTTCACTGCGCCTAATAGAACTTCAGCTTGTGGCCTTCATTTTGGTTTTCTCAGCAAGTGGCCTTGTTCCATTACTTGATCTTGTTTTCCCTGGACTTACCTCAGCTTACATCTTAGCACTTGCGCAATTTGCATTCCCTTCTCACGAGACATCATCATCAAATCATGTTTCTTCATCAAAAAAAGCCTGCATTCTCTTCATCTCTGCTGAACTCCATGATCTTCCAGCAAGTAGTAAATATCATAAAAAAAGCCTGCATTTGTTCAATTGATCGGATGCACCATGGTCTGGTTTGGATGCACCAAAATCTGTCCAGAGTTGTTGAGCCTCAGTCTGGTTTCCTTTCCCTCGGTCATGTCTTGAGCCTTAATCATTCTTTGGTGATATCTGCTGCTATGAGTCAACGGCAGAACAAAACAGAATAATTGTTCATTAGGGGATGAGCATGCTGTTAGGTCAGCAACTCCACATCTTTTCTTGCTCTCATTTCAAATATTGACTGAGAATATTATTAGTAGTTTGTCTTTGTTTTCGCCGCCTGCGAGGGCGTTGGTGCCCATGATCTATACTATTCGGAGGATTTTTGTGGATATTGATTGGATCAATGATGTGTGGATCAACAAGGCTTTGCCTGCAAATGCACAGGTTCAGGTAATTTTTGTTCAATTTTCTATATGCACATCTTTTTCACATCTAGTTAACAGTGTATTACTTTCTTGTCAACTTGTATACGGTTAAATCATTTTATCTCCATTCGATTTTTTTAAGTTATGTGGATGAATGGAATATTTTAAAGAGTTGTTGTTAAGAGTTATTAGTTTTGGTATACAATGATTGATTTAATCAAAATATAACTCTTAAAGTATACATTATTGGTTTAACTTCAATAAAATAATGAATTGGATTAAACTAAGATCTTGGTTATGGTACTCTTCTAAATTTGCTTCAAATTGTGGTGTCTTAATCCTAGTTTGTGTATCAAGGTTATTGTAACTTTTTAATTTATTGTTTTCTAGTAGTATTGGGTTAGCACTCATTGTTCTTCTTTAGCACACTTTAGCAGACTACTTTATCTTATCACTTTTTTAATAAAAAATTAAATGCAATGTGAGGTAACTCCTCTAAAGGCATAGTGTCTCGTTGCATTACTTTATCTTGTCATTTTTAAATTCGAAAAAAGCTTTAAATAAAAGGTGAGGTAGCTCCTCTAAAATCTAGTACCTCGTTGCACAACTTTATCTTATTATTTTTATAATAATAGTTTAAACATAATGCGAGGTAGCTCCACCAAAGGCTTAGTGTTATGTCAAATTACTTTATCTTGTTAAGTTTTTAATAATAATTTAGTGATGTAGTTCTACTAAAGGTCTACTCCTTTGTCGCACTACTTTATTTTGTTAATTTTTAAATAATAATTAAAACATGGGGTAACTCTTCCAAAGGTCTGGTGCGCTATTGTGCTATTTTATCTTCTTGTTAATTTTTTAATAATAATTTAAACACCAGGTTAGATAGCTCCACTAAAGGTTTAATGTCTCGTCACACTGCTTTATATTGTTAATTTTTTAATAATAATTTAAATATATGAGATAACTCTTCTAAAGGTTTAGTGTCCGATCAAACTACTTTAACTTGTTAATTTTTTAATAAAAAATTTAAACATAAGGTGATGTTACTTCTCTAAAGTCCTAGTGCCTCATCTAGTCACTTTGTTTTGTTACTTTAAATATATAAAAAATCAATCAATCAAACATTTTTCAAAAGATACATAGTCTTGATTTCTCTATTGCAACTAGAGAACGTATGAACATGTCACTTCCCTGCTGTCAGAGACAAAAAAAATTAAAAAAAATTGTTTTTGGTCTTTTCTAAATGTAATAATGTGAGAGTAAAATTAATCTTTTCAACCAATATCCACATGATTGATCTAGATACCATTTTTATAATGAGTGATATGATGTAACTAACACATTCCTAATCCGTAATCGACTCTCAAACTTAAATTTTGTCTTTGAGAAGACTGATCGTTATTGTTTAAGTTGGTTTATCATGTTTTCCATAAAAAACATTTATGAGAATTTCATTGAATTGATTTGCATTATTCTTGTCATGCTGACAAAAAGGAGTGGCCACAATAATCCTTATTTTTTTTCTTCAAATTAACAATTAGTAGTAATGGACATAAAGAAGAATTAATGATTCACATAAGCTTGAAAAAATATATTTTAAAATACCATTTTAATTTAAAATATAAAAATTATTGCATTTTCATATAAATGTCATATAAAATTTTGTAATTGTATTTAATTTACTTCCAAATTACCATTTTAATTTGAACATTATCTCATTAAAAATGGTAATTTGATTAATGTTCCAACTTAAAGTAGATTGTTAAAAGTCACAGAAAAATTCCTTACTGACTAAGCTAATAACATGATTATTATTTTTCGGTATACTATATCATGATTATTATGATTAAACTAATTTCTTTTTCACTATACTAATTCCTCTCTGGATAAATTCTTTTGTATTCAATGTGCCAAAAAATATCATCTCAGCTAATTACCATAAATAAATCATGGGTATCTGACTTTTGTAATTTCCCAAAAAGGATAACTTTTTCATAATTAAATCATATTTTTTAATAGCTAAAATTAAACATGAAGTAATAAAGTAAATAATATATAATTATAAATAAATAAAAATATAATATATATATATATATATATATAAAATTTAATTATAAAATAATTTATAAATATGTAGATATTCCTAGAGCGAATATCATATTACTCATTCTCACCCCTAAGCTATTTTTTTATAGGTACTAGTTATGAGTATTTTTTATTAGTCGCTAGTGGATGAGGATTTTTATCATCCCTAATACTGTATAGTATTTGATGAGATATTGAGTAGTGAAGGAATAAGATGAATAATATTTAATGATTGAGACTTTTATCAC